>NC_089845.1:52366601-52666601 GCF_035609145.1 Eleutherodactylus coqui | reverse complement strand
TTTCCTCTGGTTAAAGGCTGCGCAGCTGAGCGGAACGTAAAGAGACCCATTATAGCCAATAGTGGACAGACCCATTATAGTTGAACGCAGCAGGAAAGCGGGACCCCTGGGTGCAGATGTGAAACCACCCTTATTCAAACTAAAACTTTCACTTTTTGTATGGCTAACAGTTTTGCAATTAAGTTTTGCAATTAAGTTCTTTATTATTTGTAATACAACATATTTAGTATGTCTTATTGAATGTGTAGCCCGTCATGAGCAATATGTTTGTTGCACATCATGGAAGTTCAAAACACACATAGCAGAGCATGTTTCTGGCTCTTTTCCCAAAAATAACATTATTAGTAGAGATGAGCGAACACCAAAATGTTCGGGTGTTCGTTATTCGGAACGAACTTCCCGTGATGCTCGAGGGTTCGTTTCGAACAACGAACCCCATTGAAGTCAATGGGCGACCAGAACATTTTTGTATTTCGCCGATGCTCGCTAAGGTTTTCATGTGTGAAAATCTGGGCAATTCAACAAAGTGATGGGAATCACACAGAAACGGATAGGGCAGGCGAGGGGCTACATGTTGGGCTGCATCTCAAGTTCACAGGTCCCACTATTAAGCCACAATACCGGCAAGAGTGGGCCCCCCCCCTCCCAACAACTTTTACTTCTGAAAAGCCCTCATTAGCATGGCATACCTTAGCTAAGCACCACACTACCTCCAACAAAGCACAATCACCGCCTGCATGACACTCCACTGCCACTTCTCCTGGGTTACATGCTGCCCAACCGCCCCCCCTCCCCCCCCACAGCGCACACCAAAGTGTCCCTGGGCAGCCTTCAGCTGCCCTCATGCCACACCACGCTCATGTCTATTTAGAATTGCGTCTGCCATGACGAGGGACCGCAGGCACACACTGCAGAGGTTGGCACGGCTAGGCAGCGACCCTCTTTAAAAGTGGCGGAGCGATAGCCCACAATGCTGTACAGAAGCAATGAGAAATAGAATCCTGTGCCACCGCCATCAGGAGCTGCACACGTGGGCATAGCAATGGGGAACCTATGTGCCACACACTATTCATTCTGTCAAGGTGTCTGCATGCCCCAGTCAGACCGGGCTTTTTAATTCATAGACACAGGCAGGTACAACTCCCTATTGTGAAGTCCCTGTCGACCCACAGCATGGGTGGCTCCCTGGAACCCACCGGCGGTACACAGAAATATCCCATTGCATTGCCCAACACAGCTGAGGTAGTAATGTTGTGCTTAACCCTTTCCAATCCAATTTGTATATGGTTTTCCTAGGGGGCTTACTCTTTTTCTGCCGTTATACAACGGCGTTATATGCTGGCTAAAGCCAGTACTGCATGAGCTGACACGTAGGATAGGCTCCGACAGCAGAGAGGCTGGCAATATACAGTAAGAGAACCCCGACGGACGTCTACCAACAACGGAGCTGTACAGCCTTAAACCCTAATGTCTTCACAGGTCACACAGTGGACTGGAAAGGGTTAATGCAGGTGGGTTTCGGCCCACACTGCATGCCCCAGTCAGACTGGGGTTCTTTACAAGTGGACACATGTAGGTTAAACTCCCTGTGGACCCACTGCCTAGGTGGGTGCCAGGAAGCCACCGGCGGTACATAGAAATATCCCATTGCATTGCCCAACACAGCTGAGGTAGTAATGTCGTGCGTAATACAGGTGGGCTTCGGCCCACACTGCATGGCCCAGTCAGACGGGTTCTTTAGAAGTGTACAGATGTATTAAAAACTCAGTGTGCACCTACAGCATGGGTGGCTCCCTGGAACCCACCGGCGGTACATAAAAATATCCCATTGCATTGCCCAACACAGCTGAGGTAACGTCAGCTGTAATGCAGGTGGGCTAAAAATTAATTTGATTACACTGTAGGCGAGGGCCCACAAAAATTGCTGTATCAACAGTACTAATGTACATCCCAAAAATTGGCCGTGGCCAGCCAAGAGGGCAGGTGAAACCCATTAATCGCTTTGGTTAATGTGGCTTAAGTGGTAACTAGGCCTGGAGGCAGCCCAGTGTAACGAAAAATTGGTTCAAGTTAAAGTTCCAACGCTTTTAAGCTAATTGAAACTTATAAAAATTGTTCTGAAAAATTATTTGAGTGAGCCTTGTGGCCCTAAGAAAAATTGCCCGTTCAGCGTGATTACGTGATGTTTCAGGAGGAGGAGCAGGAGGAGGAGGAGGAGGAATATTAGACACAGATTGATGAAGCAGAAATGTCCCCGTTTTGGATGGTGAGAGAGAACGTAGCTTCCATCCGCGGGTGCAGCCTACGTATTGCTAACGTATCGCTGCTGTCCGCTGGTGGAGAACAGAAGTCTGGGGAAATCCAGCCTTTGTTCATCTTGATGAGTGTTAGCCTGTCGGCACTGTCGGTTGACAAGCGGCTACGCTTATCTGTGATGATTCCCCCAGCCGCACTAAACACCCTTTCCGACAAGACGCTAGCCGCAGGACAAGCAAGCACCTCAAGGGCATACAGGGCTAGTTCAGGCCACGTGTCCAGCTTCGACACCCAGTAGTTGTAGGGGGCAGAGGCGTCACCAAGGATGGTCGTGCGATCCGCTACGTACTCCCTCACCATCCTTTTACAGTGCTCCCGCCGACTCAGCCGTGACTGGGGAGCGGTGACACAGTCTTGGTGGGGAGCCATAAAGCTGGCCAGGCCCTTAAAGACTGTTGCACTGCCTGGGATGTACATGCTGCTCGATCTACGCACATCCCCTGCTACCTTGCCCTCGGTACTGCGCCTTCTGCCACTAGCGCTGTCGGCTGGGAATTTTACCATCAGCTTGTCCGCAAGGGTCCTGTGGTATAGCAACACTCTCGAACCCCTTTCCTCTTCGGGAATCAGAGTGGCCAGGTTCTCCTTATACCGTGGATCGAGCAGTGTGTACACCCAGTAATCCGTCGTGGCCAGAATGCGTGCAACGCGAGGGTCACGAGAAAGGCATCCTAACATGAAGTCAGCCATGTGTGCCAGGGTACCAGTACGCAACACATGGCTGTCCTCACTAGGAAGATCACTTTCAGGATCCTCCTCCTCCTCCTCCTCCTCCTCAGGCCATACACGCTGAAAGGATGACAGGCAATCAGCCGGTGTACCGTCAGCAGCGGCCCAAGCTGTCTCTTCCCCCTCCTCCTCATCCTCCTCATGCTCCTCCTCCTCCTCCTGTACGCGCTGAGAAATAGACAGGAGGGTGCCCTGACTATCCAGCGGCATACTGTCTTCCCCCGCCCCCGTTTCCGAGCGCAAAGCAGCTGCCTTTATGGTTTGCAGGGAATTTCTCAAGATGCATAGCAGAGGAATGGTGACGCTAATGATTGTAGCATCGCCGCTCACCACCTGGGTAGACTCCTCAAAATTACCAAGGACATGGCAGATGTCTGCTAACCAGGCCCACTCTTCTGAAAGGAATTGAGGAGGCTGACTCCCACTGCGCCGCCCATGTTGGAGTTGGTATTCGACTATAGCTCTACGTTGTTCATAGAGCCTGGCCAACATGTGGAGCGTAGAGTTCCACCGTGTGGGCACGTCGCACAGCAGTCGGTGCACTGGCAGCTTAAAGTGATGTTGCAGGGTGCGCAGGGTGGCAGCGTCCGTGTGGGACTTGCGGAAATGTGCACAGAGCCGGCGCGCCTTTACGAGCAGGTCTGACAAGCGTGGGTAGCTTTTCAGAAACCGCTGAACCACCAAATTAAAGACGTGGGCCAGGCATGGCACGTGCGTGAGGCTGCCGAGCTGCAGAGCCGCCACCAGGTTACGGCCGTTGTCACACACGACCATGCCCGGTTGGAGGCTCAGCGGCGCAAGCCAGCGGTCGGTCTGCTGTGTCAGACCCTGCAGCAGTTCGTGGGCCGTGTGCCTCTTATCGCCTAAGCTGAGTAGTTTCAGCACGGCCTGCTGACGCTTGCCCACCGCTGTGCTGCCATACCGCGCGACACCGACTGCTGGCGACATGCTGCTGCTAACACATCTTGATTGTGAGACAGAGGAGGAGGAGGAGGGTGCTTTAGTGGAGGAAGCATACACCTCCGCAGATACCAGCACCGAGCTGGGGCCCGCAATTCTGGGGGTGGGTAGGACGTGAGCGGTCCCAGGCTCTGACTCTGTCCCAGCCTCCACTAAATTCACCCAATGTGCCGTCAGGGAGATGTAGTGGCCCTGCCCGCCTGTGCTTGTCCACGTGTCCGTAGTTAAGTGGACCGTGGCAGTAACCGCGTTGGTGAGGGCGCGCACAATGTTGCGGGAGACGTGGTCGTGCAGGGCTGGGACGGCACATCGGGAAAAGTAGTGGCGACTGGGAACTGAGTAGCGCGGGGCCGCCGCCGCCATCATACTTTTGAAGGACTCAGTTTCCACAACCCTATACGGCAGCATCTCAAGGCTGATGAATTTTGCTATGCGGACGGTTAACGTTTGAGCGTGCGGGTGCGTGGCGGCGTACTTGCGCTTGCGCTCGAACACTTGCGCAAGCGACGGCTGAACGGTGTGCTGAACTACACTGCTGGATGGGGCCGAGGACAGCGGAGATGAGGGTGTGGGTGCAGGCCATGAGGCGGTAGTGCCTGTGTCCTGAGAGGGGGGTTGCATCTCAGTGGCAGGTTGGGGCACAGGGGGAGAGGCAGGGGTGCAAACCGGAGGCGGTGAACGGCCTTTGTCCCACCTTGCGGGGTGCTTGGCCATCATATGTCTGCGCATGGTGGTGGTGGTGAGGCTGTTGGTGTTGGCTCCCCGGCTGAGCTTTGCGCGACAAAGGTTGCACACCACTGTTCGTCGGTCGTCAGGCGCCTCTGTGAAAAACTGCCAGACCTTAGAGCACCTCGGCCTCCGCAGGGTGGCATGGCGCGAGGGGGCGCTTTGGGAAACACTTGGTGGATTATTCGGTCTGGCCCTGCCTCTACCCCTGGCCACTGCACTGCCTCTTGCAACCTGCCCTGCTGATGCCCTTGACTCCCCCTCTGAAGACCTGTCCTCCTGAGTAAGCGTTGCACACCAGGTGGGGTCAGTCACCTCATCGTCCTGCTGCTCTTCCTCCGAATCCTCTGTGCGCTGCTCCCTGGGACTTACTGCCCTTACTACTACCTCACTGCAAGACAACTGTGTCTGATCGTCATCGTCCTCCTCACCCACAGAAAGTTGTTGAGACAGTTGGCGGAAGTCCCCAGCCTCTTCCCCCGGACCCCGGGAACTTTCGAATGGTTGGGCATCAGTGACGATAAACTCCTCTGGTGGGAGAGGAACCGCTGCTGCCCAATCTAAGCAGGGGCCCGAGAACAGTTCCTGGGAGTGCTCCCGCTCCTGAGCAGGTGTTATTGTAGTGGAGTGAGGAGGCTGGGAGGAAGGAGGAGCAGCAGACAGAGGATTCGGATTGGCAGCAGTGGACGGCGCAGAACTGCGTGTTGACGATAGGTTGCTCGAAGCACTTTCTGCCATCCAGGACAGGACCTGCTCACACTGCTCATTTTCTAATAACCGTCTCCCGCGTGGACCCATTAATTAGGCGATGAATGTGGGGACGCCAGAAACGTGCCTCTCTCCTAATCGCGCAGCAGTCGGCTGCGACACACCTGGATCAGGAGCTTGGCCTGTGCCCACACCCTGACTTGGCCCTCCGCGTCCTCGGCCGCGTCCACGTCCTCTAGGCCTACCCCTACCCCTCAGCATGCTGTATTACCAGTGATTTGATTTCACAGGCAGGAAATAAATTGGCGCAAGACTGCAGGCCAAATATAATTTTTTCCCTTTTTGGAAAACGAAAGGCCCCACTGCCTCTAGTGAATGAATTATCTAAGTTTAATAACTGTGCTGTGTCCCTGCTTATGTGTCACAGAACGTGAGGGTAGCAGAGTTATTATAACTCTGGCAGAGCAGGTATTTTTTTTCCCAATTAAGGAAAGCAAATGGCGAAGCCAGCAGTAAAGCGTAGCTGGGTGTGTATGATTTAGCACTGTTCTTCACGCAGCTCACACGTCTCCACCGCCCGTAAGGACGGACAGAGGCTGGACAAATAGATTTGTTTTCACTTGTTTTTCCACCAAAAGGCAGCACTGCGTATATTCTATGAACATGAGAAGTTTAATAACTGTGCTGTGTCCCTGCTTATGTGTCACAGAACGTGAGGGTAGCAGAGTTATTATAACTCTGGCAGAGCAGGTATTTTTTTTCCCAATTAAGGAAAGCAAATGGCGAAGCCAGCAGTAAAGCGTAGCTGGGTGCGTATGATTTAGCACTGTTCTTCACGCAGCTCACACGTCTCCACCGCCCGTAAGGACGGACAGAGGCTGGACAAATAGATTTGTTTTCACTTGTTTTTCCACCAAAAGGCAGCACTGCGTATATTCTATGAACATGAGAAGTTTAATAACTGTGCTGTGTCCCTGCTTATGTGTCACAGAACGTGAGGGTAGCAGAGTTATTATAACTCTGGCAGAGCAGGTATTTTTTTTCCCAATTAAGGAAAGCAAATGGCGAAGCCAGCAGTAAAGCGTAGCTGGGTGCGTATGATTTAGCACTGTTCTACACGCAGCTCACACGTCTCCACTGCCCGTAAGGACGGACAGAGGCTGGACAAATAGATTTGTTTTCACTTGTTTTTCCACCAAAAGGCAGCACTGCGTATATTCTATGAACATGAGAAGTTTAATAACTGTGCTGTGTCCCTGCTTATGTGTCACAGAACGTGAGGGTAGCAGAGTTATTATAACTCTGGCAGAGCAGGTATTTTTTTCCCAATTAAGGAAAGCAAATGGCGAAGCCAGCAGTAAAGCGTAGCTGGGTGCGTATGATTTAGCACTGTTCTTCACGCAGCTCACACGTCTCCACCGCCCGTAAGGACGGACAGAGGCTGGACAAATAGATTTGTTTTCACTTGTTTTTCCACCAAAAGGCAGCACTGCGTATATTCTATGAATAATAACTGTGTTGTGGCCCTGCCTATACAATTCTTTCCCTGCAGTATCAATGGAGGGTGGAATGCTCTGCAGAGGCGATTTTGAGAAGCCCAAAAAAAATGCAGCACAGCTAACAGCAGCCTGGACAGTACTGCACACGGATAAATATGGCCCTAGAAAGGACCGTTGAGGTTCTTGAAGGCTACACTCACTCCTAACACTCTCCCTGCCTATGCAGCACTTCTGTCCCTAATGCCAGGTGCAACGGTCTGCAGAGGCGATTTTGAGAAAAAAAAAAATGCCACTGCTAACAGCAGCCAACACACAGCTATCAGTGGCCCTAATAAGGACCTTTGGGGGGTCTTGAAGCCTACACTAACTACCAATTCTTTCCCTACAGCAGCTCCGGTACAAACAGCACTGTCCCTCATCTAACTCACACCGCATCTGAGGCGAGCCGCGGGAGGGGCCGACTTTTATATTAGGCGAACACCTGATCTCGCCAGCCACTCACAACAGGGGGGTGGTATAGGGCTTAAACGTTGCAGGGGGAAGTTGTAATGCCTTCCCTGTCTTTCAATTGGCCAGAAAAGCGCGCTAACGTCTCAGGGAAGGAAGTGAAAGTAACCAGAACACCGCATGGTGTTCGTTACGAATAACGAACATCCCGAACACCCTAATATTCGCACGAATATCAAGCTCGGACGAACGCGTTCGCTCATCTCTAATTATTAGACATGCCTTAGGCTTTATGTGCACGGCCAGCAGAATATCGCAACAGAGTCCAACACGGTGCCCCCCCCCCCCCCAAAGACCCCATACTCACCTCTCCGGATCCACCGCAGTACAGCGCATGATGTGCTGGCAGTGGGCGATTGCACGGCCGGCGACGTGTACTCACGTGATACTTCCGCTGTGCTCACAGCAGAAGTATCGCTTGATGGACGGCTTCCATTGACTAGTCAATGGAAGCCGGCCACGTGTTTTCCAGCGGCAATTAGAGCATGACGCGATTTCCTTCTCTCTTCTTCTTCTGCGGAATTCCGCAGCGTGAACATCGAGCTATTAGGCTCAATAGAACCTAATAGCTGTGGGATAATGGCGCAGATTTCCGCTACGTGAAACATGGCAGAAATCCGTTTATGGGCATTAGCCCTTATCCGGAGCTTTCTGACATCTTCTGAAGATTCATTAGGGTGATGTGTCAATTCTAAAAACTTCTGGTATATAAAGTGTTCGTTGCCCCATTCAGGGAGACCACTGGTTTGGTAAACTCTAGAGATGAGCGAACGCGTTCGTCCGAGCTTGATATTCGTGCGAATATTAGGGTGTTCGGGATGTTCGTTATTCGTAACGAACACCATGCGGTGTTCTGGTTACTTTCACTTCCTTCCCTGAGACGTTAGCGCGCTTTTCTGGCCAATTGAAAGACAGGGAAGGCATTACAACTTCCCCCTGCAACGTTTAAGCCCTATACCACCCCCCTGCTGTGAGTGGCTGGCGAGATCAGGTGTTCGCCTAATATAAAAGTCGGCCCCTCCCGCGGCTCGCCTCAGATGCCTGGTGAGTTAGATGAGGGACAGTGCTGTTTATACCGGAGCTGCTGTAGGGAAAGAATTGGTAGTTAGTGTAGGCTTCAAGACCCCCCAAAGGTCCTTATTAGGGCCACTGATAGCTGTGTGTTGGCTGCTGTTAGCAGTGGCCTTTTTTTTTTTTCTCAAAATCGCCTCTGCAGACCGTTGCACCTGGCATTAGGGACAGAAGTGCTGCATAGGCAGGGAGAGTGTTAGGAGTGAGTGTAGCCTTCAAGAACCTCAACGGTCCTTTCTAGGGCCATATTTATCCGTGTGCAGTACTGTCCAGGCTGCTGTTAGCTGTGCTGCATTTTTTTTGGGCTTCTCAAAATCGCCTCTGCAGAGCATTCCACCCTCCATTGATACTGCAGGGAAAGAATTGTATAGGCAGGGCCACAACACAGTTATTATTCATAGAATATACGCAGTGCTGCCTTTTGGTGGAAAAACAAGTGAAAACAAATCTATTTGTCCAGCCTCTGTCCGTCCTTACGGGCGGTGGACACGTGTGAGCTGCGTGAAAAACATTGCTAAATCATACGCACCCAGCTACGCTTTACTGCTGGCTTCGCCATTTGCTTTCCTTAATTGGGAAAAAAAATACCTGCTCTGCCAGAGTTATAATAACTCTGCTACCCTCACGTTCTGTGACACATTAGCAGGGACACAGCACAGTTATTAAACTTCTCATGTTCATTGAATATACGCAGTGCTGCCTTTTGGTGGAAAAACAAGTGAAAACAAATCTATTTGTCCAGCCTCTGTCCGTCCTTACGGGCGGTGGACACGTGTGAGCTGCGTGAAAAACATTGCTAAATCATACGCACCCAGCTACGCTTTACTGCTGGCTTCGCCATTTGCTTTCCTTAATTGGGAAAAAAAATACCTGCTCTGCCAGAGTTATAATAACTCTGCTACCCTCACGTTCTGTGACACATTAGCAGGGACACAGCACAGTTATTAAACTTCTCATGTTCATTGAATATACGCAGTGCTGCCTTTTGGTGGAAAAACAAGTGAAAACAAATCTATTTGTCCAGCCTCTGTCCGTCCTTACGGGCGGTGGACACGTGTGAGCTGCGTGAAAAACATTGCTAAATCATACGCACCCAGCTACGCTTTACTGCTGGCTTCGCCATTTGCTTTCCTTAATTGGGAAAAAAAATACCTGCTCTGCCAGAGTTATAATAACTCTGCTACCCTCACGTTCTGTGACACATTAGCAGGGACACAGCACAGTTATTAAACTTAGATTATTCATTCACTAGAGGCAGTGGGGCCTTTCGTTTTCCAAAAAGGGAAAAAATTATATTTGGCCTGCAGTCTTGCGCCAATTTATTTCCTGCCTGTGAAATCAAATCACTGGTAATACAGCATGCTGAGGGGTAGGGGTAGGCCTAGAGGACGTGGACGCGGCCGAGGACGCGGAGGGCCAAGTCAGGGTGTGGGCACAGGCCGAGCTCCTGATCCCGGTGTGTCGCAGCCGACTGCTGCGCGATTAGGAGAGAGGCACGTTTCTGGCGTCCCCACATTCATCGCCCAATTAATGGGTCCACGCGGGAGACGGTTATTAGAAAATGAGCAGTGTGAGCAGGTCCTGTCCTGGATGGCAGAAAGTGCTTCGAGCAACCTATCGTCAACACGCAGTTCTGCGCCGTCCACTGCTGCAAATCCGAATCCTCTGTCTGCTGCTCCTCCTTCCTCCCAGCCTCCTCACTCCACTACAATGACACCTGCTCAGGAGCGGGAACACTCCCAGGAACTGTTCTCGGGCCCCTGCTTAGATTGGGCAGCAGCGGTTCCTCTCCCACCAGAGGAGTTTATCGTCACTGATGCCCAACCATTCGAAAGTTCCCGGGGTCCGAGGGAAGAGGCTGGGGACTTCCGCCAACTGTCTCAACAACTTTCTGTGGGTGAGGAGGACGATGACGATCAGACACAGTTGTCTTGCAGTGAGGTAGTAGTAAGGGCAGTAAGTCCAAGGGAGCAGCGCACAGAGGATTCGGAGGAAGAGCAGCAGGACGATGAGGTGACTGACCCCACCTGGTGTGTAACGCTTACTCAGGAGGACAGGTCTTCAGAGGGGGAGTCAAGGGCATCAGCAGGGCAGGTTGCAAGAGGCAGTGCGGTGGCCAGGGCCAGGGGTAGAGGCAGGGCCAGACCGAATAATCCACCAAGTGTTTCCCAAAGCGCCCCCTCGCGCCATGCCACCCTGCAGAGGCCGAGGTGCTCTAAGGTCTGGCAGTTTTTCACAGAGACGCCTGACGACCGACGAACAGTGGTGTGCAACCTTTGTTGCGCAAAGCTCAGCCGGGGAGCCAACACCAACAGCCTCACCACCACCACCATGCGCAGACATATGATGGCCAAGCACCCCACAAGGTGGGACGAAGGCCGTTCACCGCCTCCGGTTTGCACCCCTGCCTCTCCCCCTGTGCCCCAACCTGCCACTGAGATGCAACCTCCCTCTCAGGACACAGGCACTACCGCCTCATGGCCTGCACCCACACCCTCATCTCCGCTGTCCTCGGCCCCATCCAGCAGTGTAGTTCAGTGCACCGTTCAGCCGTCGCTTGCGCAAGTGTTCGAGCGCAAGCGCAAGTACGCCGCCACGCACCCGCACGCTCAAACGTTAACCGTCCGCATAGCAAAATTCATCAGCCTTGAGATGCTGCCGTATAGGGTTGTGGAAACTGAGTCCTTCAAAAGTATCATGGAGGCGGCGGCCCCGCGCTACTCAGTTCCCAGTTGCCACTACTTTTCCCGATGTGCCGTCCCAGCCCTGCACGACCACGTCTCCCGCAACATTGTGCGCGCCCTCACCAACGCGGTTACTGCCACGGTCCACTTAACTACGGACACGTGGACAAGCACAGGCGGGCAGGGCCACTACATCTCCCTGACGGCACATTGGGTGAATTTAGTGGAGGCTGGGACAGAGTCAGAGCCTGGGACCGCTCACGTCCTACCCACCCCCAGAATTGCGGGCCCCAGCTCGGTGCTGGTATCTGCGGAGGTGTATGCTTCCTCCACTAAAGCACCCTCCTCCTCCTCCTCCTCCTCTGTCTCGCAATCAAGATGTGTTAGCAGCAGCATGTCGCCAGCAGTCGGTGTCGCGCGGTGTGGCAGCACAGCGGTGGGCAAGCGTCAGCAGGCCGTGCTGAAACTACTCAGCTTAGGCGATAAGAGGCACACGGCCCACGAACTGCTGCAGGGTCTGACAGAGCAGACCGACCGCTGGCTTGCGCCGCTGAGCCTCCAACCGGGCATGGTCGTGTGTGACAACGGGCGTAACCTGGTGGCGGCTCTGCAGCTTGGCAGCCTCACGCACGTGCCATGCCTGGCCCACGTCTTTAATTTGGTGGTTCAGCGCTTTCTGAAAAGCTACCCACGCTTGTCAGACCTGCTCGTAAAGGCGCGCCGGCTCTGCGCACATTTCCGCAAGTCCCACACGGACGCTGCCACCCTGCGCACCCTGCAACATCACTTTAAGCTGCCAGTGCACCGACTGCTGTGCGACGTGCCCACACGGTGGAACTCTACGCTCCACATGTTGGCCAGGCTCTATGAACAACGTAGAGCTATAGTCGAATACCAACTCCAACATGGGCGGCGCAGTGGGAGTCAGCCTCCTCAATTCCTTTCAGAAGAGTGGGCCTGGTTGGCAGACATCTGCCATGTCCTTGGTAATTTTGAGGAGTCTACCCAGGTGGTGAGCGGCGATGCTACAATCATTAGCGTCACCATTCCTCTGCTATGCATCTTGAGAAATTCCCTGCAAACCATAAAGGCAGCTGCTTTGCGCTCGGAAACGGGGGCGGGGGAAGACAGTATGCCGCTGGATAGTCAGGGCACCCTCCTGTCTATTTCTCAGCGCGTACAGGAGGAGGAGGAGGAGCATGAGGAGGATGAGGAGGAGGGGGAAGAGACAGCTTGGGCCGCTGCTGACGGTACACCGGCTGATTGCCTGTCATCCTTTCAGCGTGTATGGCCTGAGGAGGAGGAGGAGGATCCTGAAAGTGATCTTCCTAGTGAAGACAGCCATGTGTTGCGTACTGGTACCCTGGCACACATGGCTGACTTCATGTTAGGATGCCTTTCTCGTGACCCTCGCGTTGCACGCATTCTGGCCACTACGGATTACTGGGTGTACACACTGCTCGATCCACGGTATAAGGAGAACCTGCCCACTCTGATTCCCGAAGAGGAAAGGGGTTCGAGAGTGTTGCTATACCACAGGACCCTTGCGGACAAGCTGATGGTAAAATTCCCAGCCGACAGCGCTAGTGGCAGAAGGCGCAGTACCGAGGGCAAGGTAGCAGGGGATGTGCGTAGATCGAGCAGCATGTACATCCCAGGCAGTGCAACAGTCTTTAAGGGCCTGGCCAGCTTTATGGCTCCCCACCAAGACTGTGTCACCGCTCCCCAGTCACGGCTGAGTCGGCGGGAGCACTGTAAAAGGATGGTGAGGGAGTACGTAGCGGATCGCACGACCATCCTTGGTGACGCCTCTGCCCCCTACAACTACTGGGTGTCGAAGCTGGACATGTGGCCTGAACTAGCGCTGTATGCCCTGGAGGTGCTTGCTTGTCCTGCGGCTAGCGTGTTGTCGGAGAGGGTGTTTAGTGCGGCTGGGGGAATCATCACAGATAAGCGTAGCCGCTTGTCAACCGACAGTGCCGACAGGCTAACACTCATCAAGATGAACAAAGGCTGGATTTCCCCAGACTTCTGTTCTCCACCAGCGGACAGCAGCGATACGTAAGCAATACGTAGGCTGCACCCGCGGATGGAAGCTACGTTCTCTCTCACCATCCAAAACGGGGACATTTCTGCTTCATCAATCTGTGTCTAATATTCCTCCTCCTCCTCCTCCTGCTCCTCCTCCTGAAACCTCACGTAATCACGCTGAACGGGCAATTTTTCTTAGGGCCACAAGGCTCACTCAAATAATTTTTCAGAACAATTTTTATAAGTTTCAATGCGCTTAAAAGCATTGGAACTTTAACTTGAACCAATTTTTCGTTACACTGGGCTGCCTCCAGGCCTAGTTACCACTTAAGCCACATTAACCAAAGCGATTAATGGGTTTCACCTGCCCTCTTGGCTGGCCATGGCCAATTTTTGGGATGTACATTAGTACTGTTGATACAGCAATTTTTGTGGGCCCTCGCCTACAGTGTAATCAAATTAATTTTTAGCCCACCTGCATTACAGCTGACGTTACCTCAGCTGTGTTGGGCAATGCAATGGGATATTTTTATGTACCGCCGGTGGGTTCCAGGGAGCCACCCATGCTGTAGGTGAACACTGAGTTTTTAATACATCTGTACACTTCTAAAGAACCCGTCTGACTGGGGCATGCAGTGTGGGCCAAAGCCCACCTGTATTACGCACGACATTACTACCTCAGCTGTGTTGGGCAATGCAATGGGATATTTCTATGTACCGCCGGTGGCTTCCTGGCACCCACCCAGGCAGTGGGTGCACAGGGAGTTTAACCTACATGTGTCCACTTGTAAAGAACCCCAGTCTGACTGGGGCATGCAGTGTGGGCCGAAGCCCACCTGCATTAAGCACGACATTACTACCTCAGCTGTGTTGGGCAATGCAATGGGATATTTTTGTGTACCGCCGGTGGGTTCCAGGGAGCCACCCATGCTGTAGGTGCACACTGAGTTTTTAATACATCTGTACACTTCTAAAGAACCCGTCTGACTGGGGCATGCAGTGTGGGCCGAAGCCCACCTGTATTACGCACGACATTACTACCTCAGCTGTGTTGGGCAATGCAATGGGATATTTCTATGTACCGCCGGTGGCTTCCTGGCACCCACCCAGGCAGTGGGTCCACAGGGAGTTTAACCTACATGTGTCCACTTGTAAAGAACCCCAGTCTGACTGGGGCATGCAGTGTCGGCCGAAGCCCACCTGCATTAACCCTTTCCAGTCCACTGTGTGACCTGTGAAGACATTAGGGTTTAAGGCTGTACAGCTCCGTTGTTGGTAGACGTCCGTCGGGGTTCTCTTACTGTATATTGCCAGCCTCTCTGCTGTCGGAGCCTATCCTACGTGTCAGCTCATGCAGTACTGGCTTTAGCCAGCATATAGCGCCGTTGTATAACAGCAGAAAAAGAGTAAGCCCCCTAGGAAAACCATATACAAATTGGATTGGAAAGGGTTAAGCACAACATTACTACCTCAGCTGTGTTGGGCAATGCAATGGGATATTTCTATGTACCGCCGGTGGCTTCCTGGCACCCACCCATGCTGTAGGTGCACACGGAGTTTTTACTACATCTGTACACTTATAAAGAACCCCAGTCAGACTGGGGCATGCAGTGTGGGCCGAAGCCCACCTGCATTAAGCACGACATTACTACCTCAGCTGTGTTGGGCAATGCAATGGGATATTTCTGTGTACCGCCGGTGGGTTCCAGGGAGCCACCCATGCTGTGGGTCGACAGGGACTTCACAATAGGGAGTTGTACCTGCCTGTGTCTATGAATTAAAAAGCCCGGTCTGACTGGGGCATGCAGACACCTTGACAGAATGAATAGTGTGTGGCACATAGGTTCCCCATTGCTATGCCCACGTGTGCAGCTCCTGATGGCGGTGGCACAGGATTCTATTTCTCATTGCTTCTGTACAGCATTGTGGGCTATCGCTCCGCCACTTTTAAAGAGGGTCGCTGCCTAGCCGTGCCAACCTCTGCAGTGTGTGCCTGCGGTCCCTCGTCATGGCAGACGCAATTCTAAATAGACATGAGCGTGGTGTGGCATGAGGGCAGCTGAAGGCTGCCCAGGGACACTTTGGTGTGCGCTGTGGGGGGGGAGGGGGGGCGGTTGGGCAGCATGTAACCCAGGAGAAGTGTCAGTGGAGTGTCATGCAGGCAGTGATTGTGCTTTGTTGGAGGTAGTGTGGTGCTTAGCAAAGGTATGCCATGCTAATGAGGGCTTTTCAGAAGTAAAAGTTGTTGGGAGGGGGGGGGGCCCACTCTTGCCGGTATTGTGGCTTAATAGTGGGACCTGTGAACTTGAGATGCAGCCCAACACGTAGCCCTTCGCCTGCCCTATCCGTTTCTGTGTCATTCCCATCACTTTCCTGAATTGCCCAGATTTTCACACATGAAAACCTTAGCGAGCATCGGCGAAATACAAAAATGTTCTGGTCGCCCATTGACTTCAATGGGGTTCGTTGTTCGAAACGAACCCTCGAGCATCACGGGAAGTTCGTTCCGAATAACGAACACCCGAACATTTTGGTGTTCGCTCATCTCTAGTAAACTCTTATCTCAGGAGATATTTTGGATTATGAAACTTCACACCAGATTCCCCACAGGTTTGAATCAGCATGCAGACCTTATGTGCATATATTAATATGTTGTACTATCATATATTGCTGTCCTATATATTGATTATATTACATATTATGAGAATTCTTACAATACTGAGAGCTTAAACAGATGGGCGTGATTTTGTCCCGTCATGCAGCCATGATAATCTTGGCCATATAATGGGACAAAACGAAACCATCAAGATTCGCTGCCGTTAGTTATACGGGCAAGAAAAGACTTCCTTCATCCTTCCCGCATGTAGTATTAGGGCAAGGTCGATCTTCCCGCTGTGTTTTTCAACTCCTGCGCTATGGCGCAGAGTTTGAACAGTCCGGAAAAAAAAAACTGTTTATGCGCAACTCTGCTCCATAGCAGTGAGTGTATTTGCACATACAGCCGTTTGAAGCCACACTAAAAGAATGCATAGAATGCGCATTCAAATAAAAAATACTTACAAGTTGCAGCTCAGAAGAGCCTTAAGGCCCATTTAGACTCAACGATTATCACTCAAAATTCGCTTAAAATCCATCTTTTGAGTGATAATCGTTGTGTGTAAATGTGCACCCATCGAGCACTTTTCAGGCACTATTCATTCATTGCTGACTGTAAGCATGCTTAAAGTCAGCGATGAGCCTTATCAGCGGCTTGCACTGAGTTCTCAGCGGGATACCACTGATAGCTTTGAGAACAAAGCAGCTGTCTGGACATAACAGTGCTGCTGCTGTCATCTGCATAAAGCAGGAGCCTTCATTTACACGCTAATAAACTCCTAAGTAGCTAGTTAGCTACCTAAAAGTTTATGCAAAGTGATCCCTCAAAACTGTCACTCAAACTACCACTTGAGTGAATTTTGAGTGATCATCTTTCAGTGTAAATGGGCCTTTGGGGTGGCTAAACCCTATAGCAAAAATGATTGTCAGGCCAGAATACATGTATTTAATTAAAAATAATTTCCTCTAAAGGTGTCCATACCCTTTAATATTGGGTAAAATTATGATTATTTTTAGTTTCGCTCTGTTCCCTGCATCTTTTGCTCTTTTTTGTCTCTGTTCAATTCTCCTATACTATTCCTGCCCATCCCTTGCATACACAACATCTCTATCTACAGTGATAACTAAATATAGCTTATCTCTGGTGATGAGCCCTCAACTGCTGGGTCAGCGGTTTTAGTAGTTATGCCCCTGAGGTCCAAGCTCATGCTGCTATACCTTATATAAAATATTTGTGTGTTTTTTTAATTCACTATTATCCAAGCCCACATCATCTCTGGAATTGTTGCTGCAGGAGCTTAGACGCGATGGTTGACCCCCATAATCAAGTAAACAAAAAATATTGTATATTCAAAGCTATAAGACCTATAAAACATTGCTAATATTTACAATTTGGCTTCTTATTCAACACATTGGATTACCTCAGTAGAAAGTACTAAAGCGGACAATCTCTCTGTGAAATCTCATCAGGAAAGATGAGGACATCTGTATTCAAGTAAAAGGATGAGTCATAAATATCACAGTGTGCACAGGTCATTGGCAGAACAGCTGAAACCTGATGTATACCAGAAGATCCGTTCCAGCACACAATCGGGTGAAGGGCATACACTACAGAAAATATGTCTTGTTAGCTGTATATATTGCATTGGTCTATTTTTATTTCTGTGGCAACTTTGATTACAGAAAGAATACATTACTTCCTAGAAAACACTGTCTGTCTGTCTGTCTATCATATCTCTCATAGGTAACTAAGTAGATGAACTGGAAGTAATAATGTCGGAGAAAAACTATGACATAGTGGGAGTAACGGAGACCTGGTTGGATGAAAGCTGTGACTGGGCGGTTAACTTACAGGGTTACAGTCTGTTCAGAAGGGATCATAAAAAACAGAAATTCTAAACTTTAGGAAGGCAAAGTTTGACCAGCTCAGAGAAGCCCTAAACCATATTGACTGGGAGAATGTTCTCAAAAATAAGAGTATGGACAATAAATGAGAACTGTTAAAAAACATCCTAAATACTTACTGTGAGTGGTTCATACTTTTCAGGAATAAAAGGGATAGGAATAGGAGAAAAACAATGTGGCTCAATAAAGATGTTAATGGAGCAATAAACAGCAAACAGAAAGTGTAGGCAGCGAAGAAGCCCTAGAAAAAATGATGTCAAAAGCAGATAAACGCAGCAAAGATGGAGACAGTGAGACTTATTATTAAGGAGAGTAAAATTAACTGTAAACTGTTGTTCAATTATACAAAAGATTAATACTGAAAGTGTTGGCCCTTTAATAAATAATATAAGAAAAATTGCAGATAGTGATGAGGAGAAAGCAAATCCATTAAATTGTTTTTTCTCCAGTGTATTCAGAGAAGAAGATGAAATGTCAGATGAGATGCAGAGTGATAAAGTAAACTCTCTACTAAATGTCACCAGTTTACCCAGGAAGAAGTGCAGAGCTTTTGAGTTCACACATCACCCTAATGGATCTTCGGAAGATTAAAAAGCACAAATGGTCAGGTCCCAATGGCATACAGCCCTGGTTTTTAAAGGAATTAATTAATGTGATTGACAGACCCTTGTTTCTTATGTCTAAGGACTCCATAGTAACGGGTTCTGTTCCACTGGATTGGCGCATAGCCAATGTGGTGCTGATATTCAAAAAGGGGTCAAAAAGGGTATTTGGAAACTACAGGCCGGTAAGTCATACTTCTATTGGGCAAAATGTTAGAAGGGTGTCTAAGAGATGATATCCTGGAATACCTAAAACAAAATAGCTGCATAACTCCGTATGAGCATGGGTTATGAGGAGTCGCTCCTGTGAAACCAATCTGATCAGCTTCTATGAGGAAGTAAATTCTGGACTGGATGGTGGAGAGTTATTGGTTCCTTGTGTATTTGGACTTTTCTAAATCGTTTGATAATGTGCTGCATAATAGGTTGGTATATAAAATGAGAATGCTTGGTCTGGATGAGAATGTGTGTAAGTGGGTAAGTAACTGGTTCAGTGATAGAAAGCAGAGGGTGGTTATTAATGGTATATACTCTGATTGGGTCACTGTTACTAGTGGAGTACCACAGGGAACAGTACTGGGCCCTTTTGTTTTTAGCATATTTATTAATGATCTGGTAGAAGGTTTGTACAGTAAGATATCAATATTTGCAGATGACACAAAACTATGTGAAGCAAAGCAAAACAGGACGCACGGCGGTTGCAAGAGGATCTGAATTAGTTGGGGGCTTGGGCAGAAAAGTGGCAAATGAGGTTTAGCACTGATAAATGTAAGGTTAAGCACCTGGACAGGGGAAATACATGTCACCCTTACACACTAAGGCACCCTGTACACGGGCGGAAATTCAGCGGCGGGATTTCCCGCAGAATTTCCGCTTGCGGAAGCTGCCATAGGATTGCGTTAGAAAAGGCAATCCTATGCAGACGGACGCGATTTGTCCGCGCGAAATCTCGCGCGGAAAACAGTTCGCGGCTTGCTCTATTTTTGTGCGGGACATCACAGAGCCGGAGCGGCAGAAGCAGGTGAGTGCCGCGCTGGTCCCTGCAGTGGCTCAGGTCGGGTCCCTCTGTGAGAATTCTCGCAGCGGAATCTGACCCGGCCGTCTGTAGGTGGCCTTAATGGGAAACCACTGGGTAACACTGACATGGAAAAGGACTTAATGATTTTAGTTAACTGTAAGCTTAACTGGAACAAACAGTGTCAGGCAGCTGCTGCCAAGGTAAATAGGATCATGGGATGCATCAAAAGAGGTCTAGGGACACATGACGAGAAAATTGTTGTTCTTTACAAATCGCTAGTCAGACCACACATGGAATGTTGTGTACTGTTTTGGGCAGCGGTACTCAAGAAGAACATATCAGAGCTTAAGTGGGTTCAAAGGTGTCAACTAAAGTAATAAATGGAATGGGCGGACTACAATACACAGAGAGGTTATCAAAACTGGAGTTATTTAGTTTAGAATAAAGTACGTCTGAGGGGCGACCTAATAACTATGTATAAATATATCAGGGCACAATACAGAGATCTCTGCCACAATCTATTTATATCCAGAACTGAGTGCAACAACGTGGTGCCCTCTAGAGGAAAAAAGGTTTCTACACCAACATAGGAGGGGGTTCTTTACTAGAAGAGCAGTGAGAAGTCTCTGCCTGAGGACGCGGTGATGGTGAACACGATAAAAGAGTACAAGAGGGACCTGGACGCCTTTCTGGAGTGATACAATATAACATGTTCTAATCATTAAAAACTTCAGGAGGGTCGGTGATCTGGGGATTATTCCGATTGCCAAATTGGGGTTGGTAAGGAATTTTTTTTCCTTTAAGTGGGGAAATTTGGCTTCTACCTCATTGTTTTTTTTGCCTTCCTATGGCTCAATTTTGGGGGTGGGGGAAATAGGCTAAACTGGATGGGCATATGTTTTTTTTCGACCTTACATACTACCATATGTTACTATGTTACAATCTATCTATCTTTATTCATTTAGTCGGGCTGACTCTCTGGCACTTGTATTTTACACTACCCACTTCTAATCTGTTAAAGGGAACGTGTTACCAGTTTTATGCTGCACTATCGTCGCTAGCGGGGTGCCACGGGATTCAGTATTAGGCCCCATTCTGTTCAACATATTTATCAACGACCTGATAGAGGGACTGCGCAGTAAAATATCAATATTTGCAGATAACACAAAATTATACATATAATCAATACAACGGAGGACAAGGTACGGCTACAAACGGACCGAGATAAGTTGGGGGCTTGGGCAGAAAAAGGGCAAATGAAGTTCAATGTTATCAAATGCAAGGTTATGCACATGGGCAGCAAAAATGGATATTACCAATATACACTAAATGGGGTACCACTAGGGAAAAGTGATATGGAAAAAGACCTGGGGGTACTAGTGGATTGTAGATTTAACTGGAGCAACCAATGCCAGCCAGCTGCTGCAGAAGCTAATAAAGTCTTGGGGTGCATTAAAAGAGGTATAGGGGCGAAGGACGAGAACATTATCCTTCCATTATATAACGCACTAGTTAGGCCCCACATGGAATACTGCGCACAGTTCTGGACACCAGTGCTCAGGAAAGATGTTACAGTGCTGGAGGGGGTTCAAAGACGAGCAACTAAACTAATAAATGGAATCAAGGGACTGGAATACCCAGAGAGGCATCAAAATTAGGATTATTTACTCTAGAGAAAAGACGACTAAGGGGTTATCAAATAACTATGTATAAATACATGAGGGGACAATACAAGGATCTCTCCCATGATCTGTTTATACCCAGGACTGCGACGGTAACAAGGGGGCATCCTCTACGTCTAGAGGAAAGCAGGTTTCATCGCCAACACAGAAAAGAGTTCTTTACTGTAAGAGCAGTGAGACTGTGCAACTCTCTGCCTGAGGATGTGGTGATGGCAAAATCCATAGAGGAGTTTAAAAGGGGACTTGATGTCTTTCTGGAGCGGAAGGATATTACAGGATATAAATCTTAGGTTAATTGTTAATCCGGCTATACAGGCAGATAGGAACTATTAGGGGTTGATCCAAGGGATTATTCTGATTGCCATTAGGGAGTCAGAAAGGAATTTTTCCCCCAAAAGGGCTAATTGGCTCCTGCCTCTTGGGGTTTTTTGCCTTCCTCTGGATCAACAACATAGGAGGATGAACAGGCTGGACTAGATGGACATTGTCTTCATTCGGCCTTACATACTATGTTACTATATTATGTTACTATCTACGGGAAGAATAAGCTAGTGAGAGAGTCCCATATTGTGCTACTTTTCCTTGCATAGTGTTCATAAAATTGCTGTTTTTAAGTTGTAACTCAAATTGAGCATTGGGTCCTCATATTCAGCCCTCCCACGGCTGATTGGCTGCTTTCTCCTTACAGTGTGCCTGGGAAGAAAGCTGTCCATTAGTGTTGTGTGCAGGAAGGGAACTCACTCAGCACTCATGAATATCGAGGACTCCAGACCATGCGGAAACCATTAAGAGGACTCCTGCGCTCAGTTTGCACGACAGCTCAAAAACAGATGTTTTAAAAAAAAAAAAAAATTACTGTAAGAAATAAATGACCATAAGTGACAACACTGGAAACCGGTCCTCTGCCACCACTATAGGCTGCCCCTGGATAAATCTAATGTCAGATTTCCTTTAATTAAATCTTGCAAAACGCGTCAGTTTCAAAAGAGAACCCAGTTAGGCTCGCATCCCGCCTTTGCATCCTTCTGTTTCCAAACTGTCATTTTTTTCCCTGTTCTACATGAATCTCTGCCACGGGGTAACTGCTGTAATAATTTGTGTCAATCACAGTCCTTTTTCCTGTGAGATCTGCATTAAAGCGCTTCACATTTAGCATTCATTCCTGTACACCATTAGATGTAATCACCTCTTCTGAAGTGAAGTGCGCACCATATAATTATATGTTGCCGACAGCTAAACCCATTATGCAGTGTATAGTGCAGAACATGGAACATTTCAGGAAGCATTATAATCAGGGAAATCTAAATTTTCTCAAATACCATAAAAGAAATGATTAATTCAGAATTATAGGCACCACGCCGTGTATGGTTAGGGATCATTGTCTAGGGGACTCAGCGGAATCACCCACACAAGTCTATAAAAATCATTTTTTTTGTTCATACTTATAAGAAAGTTCTATACAATTCAGAGATGTTTTTAAATACACGAAACAAGTGGGGCGACCACTGAAGTTGGTAATTGTTTGTTTGCGCTGCTAAAGCTATGTCTCTTCTACTGTTACTCATCCCTAGATTTTGTACTTGGATGCCATGATCTTTATGAGAATTATTATTAAGGGCTCCTGCAGACGAGCGTAGGCGTATATACGCTTGCGAAAGTGTGACATGATTGTGCTGTGAAGGGAGAGCTATCAAGTGCTTTCGCGTGCATATCCACTCATTCTACTGTATTTTATCAGTGAATGAATCGGCTGGCTAATTAGTCCCCAGGCTTATTGATTACATATCAGATCGGGATGTCCGACTTCCGGTACCCAGATGACTGAAGAGACCACACCTAGGCCTCCTTCACATGACTGTATGCGTTTTTACACTCCCCTCATCGTTGCCAAAAATCGAGTAAAAAGAAAAAAAGCTGCTAGAAAGTTATGATCTAAATTAGCGTTTTCTCATCCAATCACATGGGCAGCTGTGGTGTATCAGCGAAAATATATGCTGCAGCATGGAAATCCCTTGGTCAGCAGAAATCCTTGGAATGACTGCTAATGCTTAAAGGGGTTTTCCAGTGAAATACTATGGGTGAGCTATCATCAGGATAGGTCATCAATAGTTGATCAGCTAGGGTCCCTCACTTGGGACTCCGACCGATCAGCTGAGTGGGCACATGCTGTCAGCGCTGCAAATACACAGAGGTTGGAGCAGAAGCAGTGGAAGTCTCCTTGCCGACCTCTGTGAAGTGGCCAGCGCTTGTAACTGCTTCCACTCCGACCTCTGTGTCATTGCAGCGCTGGCAGTATGGGGTTGCTCATCTGATGGGTCGGGGTCCTGAACGACAGACCCCGGCCCATCAACTATTGGTGAGCTATCCTGATGATAGGTCATCAACTGTATTTGACTTGAAAACCCCTTTATAGCCAGCTGTAATCATTTCGTAGCATTGGACGCTACTAAACTCCCTCCTCCTCCCCTATTTTGCAGCTCCCATAGAACCAGAATCCATGGATCCAATCTGGAATCATAGAGAAAAGAATGTGACAACATCTAGGGTGCAAACATTAAAACGTCTTTATTCTTCCAAAAATCACAGCAGCAACATTTTGACCATATGGTCTTCGTCAAGCAAAAAAAAAAAAAACGCAAATGTATCCCATATATATAGTAAAGCATTAAACATACAAGCCATTCCCAATAAAAAGCCAGATGTACTTACACCATCACAGGTCAGCCTTCATTCTGACGTGCGGAGCAGTCATGGCGCCATCCATTCCTCTTTAGCATCATTGCTCAATAACTGCGCAAACGCAGAAAATAGTTCACAAAATCCTGCAGGATTACAATCACCCGTATGCTCCAATATGGCGCCAGCCAATTGCATCTCATAGATTACGTATGCGTAGGACATCAACCAGCAATGCTCAAGGGACTAAAACTGTCAGACCACATCAGCTATCACAGTCTCAACACTATCCCACTATCCGCGCATGCGCAAAACACTGCCGATATGCGTCAGCAATCTATCACTTTACATGGATTGCTTGATATATTCCCCTTGGATTAAGATGGATAGTCCCTTAAAACCTAGATATATTTTAAGAGCCTCTAGCACAACGTCTATTTAAAGCATCAGATTGGTAACAGTACACATTGTCCTGGCTGTGGGGTCCATTTAGACCAGATGCTCATAGAAGTGTTTTATCAGTTCCCGCCACACTGCAGTTGATTGATCTCACGATATTGCGAACTCAAATATGGCTATGTAAGCTGATAGCTTGCTGGTGCATATTGGCAATGTTGCGCATGCGCAGGATACTTCGGTAGTGGTGAGACTACAATAACTGATGTTTTTTGACAGTTTTGATCATGTGGGAATCGCCGGTTGGTGTCCTGCACATGTGATCGATGAGATTTTGGATGCAATTTTCTTTCTACGAGGAGGCCACAGTGAGAGCTGCAGTACCAGCCACAGCTGCTGGCTTACAAGAGGTTTTTCCATATCTGATATTCATATTCATGGCTTATCTACAAAGTAGCATACAAATGTCAGAAATAGCTGCAGACATATTTAAAGATGCTACAAGTCTAGCAATATTGTGCAACTGTGTGCTAATTTGACGCAAATAATGGCAACATTGGCTTCAGCAAAACTGACTTTAAAAATACCGAATGTGATAAATTTCCAAAATGGACAGCAGGCTAGCTTGGCTGTTTCCAATACTCCCATAGACAACAGTCTGTTACTACTGTTCTAGTATTGACAATCTAAACAAATAATAAATCTGTATATTGCATATTACCCAGAGGAGCATGGATGGCCTTATAAATCTCCTCACTCACTTTATTGGTGCTCTCCCTAAGGAAAGATGTTACCCCTCCCAAACTGTAGGGGTACACTAGTAATTATTAGAAAATTATAGTACCAGTGTTTCTGGTGGCGCAATGCACCACACAGCTATTCTACATGCATATCACACACACAGCACTGCTACATACATTGTTCATCCCATACAATAAGGATCAGAAGCAACACAGCACTGGAGATAAAGGACCGGTGATGACGTCACAGTCATGCTCCACCCCTGATCACATGACGGTGATGCTCATCCCAGTGAGACACTTGCATGCTCTGCCCCTGATCACATGATGGTGACATCATCACAGGTTCTGCATGCTTGTGCTAATAACGGGCAGACTACAAATCCCCTGCGGCCTCAGTTAAAATAAGGTATGCAGAGGTCAAACCAGCGCTCCTACAGGCATATGATGAAAATGAGTAGATACTCAGTACTTACTTACCCGGTACTGAGTGAGGCCCCATGTGAGACAGGCACCCCACTAGTACCTCCTGGTCCAAGAAAGCCTTCAATATGGAAAATTTTTCCCAGTGAGCGCTGGGGTCATTTTTTTCTTTCCATTCTGCGGCCTCAGTTGCTATGGAATACTAACGAAGACCTATCTGGACAAAAGTTGTGTGGATATAAGACCTGTGATGATGTCACCGTAATGTGATCAGGGCGGAGCATGTAACTCCCTCACTGGGTATAAAGGACCTTTGATGACGTCACCAAATAGTTTAAATCACCCCCCTTTTGCCATATCTATAATAAAAAAAAATCTAAATCATAAAATAAAAATACACAGTTGGTATCACCACGTCCGTAAATGTCCGATCCATCAAAGTAGCACATTAGTTACCCCACAAGGTGAACGTAGTCCGAAAAAAAAAAATGAAGAACGCCAGAAATGCACTTTTTCAGCTACCCTGTCTTCCAGAAAAAACTGCAATAAAAAGCGATCAAAAAGTTGTATGCATTCTGAATTGGTACTAACAGCAACTAAAGGACATCCCGCAAAAAATGAGCCCTTGCTGAACTACCTCGACGGAAAAATCTAAAAGTTATTGCACGCAGAAGATGACTGCAGAAAAGAATTGAAAAAAATTAAATGTCTTTGAAAAAAAATAGTAGTACAGTGAAAAAAACTATACAAGTTTGGTATCGTAGTAATCGTACTGACCCATAGAATAAAGTTATCATTTCGCTTTTGTTGTAGTTTGTGCGCCGTAGAAACAAGAAGCACTGAAAGATGGCGGAATGTCGTTTTTTTTTACTTTACTCCACTTAGATTTTTTTTTAAGTTTTTCAGTACATTATATGGTAATTTAATTAGCACCATTGAAAAATACAAGTCATCCTGCAAAAAACAACAAGCCCTCATACAGCGACGTCAATGGATAAATAAAGGAGTTATGATTTTTTTAAAGGGTGGACGAGAAAATGAAAATGGAAAGAAAAGGGGGCCCCATCATTAAGGGGCTAAAGGGGTTTCCCCAACTTGGATGTTTATGGCATATTCAAAGCATATAATCCATAAATCTTTGACTGATGCAAGTTTCACCTCTGGTGGTAAATGGGGTTCCCTGACCCCCACAGTAAGGTGGGTGGCAGCCATCACACTTGGGTAGAGAATGAATTGAGACATGGCAATATATGGGTATGGCTTTCTTCATTTACTTCTTTGTGAGTTATTGAAAACAGTTCAGCAAAGAGCAATTGTACAAATTTTCCATTTATTCTCCACTTGGATGCTTTCACCATTCCAAGGTGTCTAAGCGGTTGGACCTGCTCAATTTCCCCCTTTTTTTTTGCTAAAGGGTTGTTAGTATACAGAATCAAGCCTAGTAATAAGCAAAAACAGAGCAATAATTAGTAAAAGAACAGCTATGGTGAGGCCTCCAGTCCACGGGCGATATATCATTGCGTTATCTGCGGCGATAACCCGTGCGCGGGTAACGCAATGGACACTTTCCTTAGGATAACTATGAAAAGCTGCATGCCGCGATTTTCTATGGTGAACCTATCATTATTGATATGTTCTTCACAGAAAACTGGGGCGAATTTAGCGTTCTCCTGCGGTGGAAATCCACTGCGGGAAAACACTATGCCTGTGGACAGGCGGCCTAAACCAAAAAACAGAGATTTACTGAGCAAAATGCACTAGAATTCTGGTTCAATTTGTGCAAAAAAATTGCATTACAGGCCATTCAGCAGTTTTAGTATCTCTTTTTAGGGTTGTGGATTAGTAGAAAAAGGAATTGTAGAAACTGTGGAGTGGGCGTGGCTTAAATGTGACAACCATGTCAACCAATATTTGTTCTGAAATACTGGTGTAAACTAAGAAAACCAATATAGTAACATAGTACGTGCGGCCAAAAAATGACATATGTCCATCCAGTTCAGCCTATTACCCCCCAGAGGAAGGGAAAAAAAACAATGAGGTAGAAGACAATTTCCCCCCAGTTAAAGGAAAAAACATATGGTGTAAAGTTGGACAGTATCTGTCATCCAGCATGAGCTGCTGTCATAAACTCACGCATGTTCAGACTTTCTAGTCTAACTTTTAGAGCTCATTCACACAAGCAGTGTATTATGCAGTGAATAGATCCCATTGATATAGTCCAAGATAGAAGATATACCTGTAAATAGGAGCATTGAGCATTTCTCTGTATGGGACCGAGATACTTCTAGTGGCAGCCCTGATGTGTAATGCCTACATTGCAAATACAAGCCATTGTCTGGGGGAGCATGCAGGAGATAGTCCAAACCTGTTGCTGTCTTCTTAGGATGAATAGATGTGTGGGGTCTTGCTTAATTCTGCCTCTATTCAAGGGTTGGGACGATACATTACACTTCCGCTCCACTCTACGCTTTACTTTCGACATGCGATCTACATACACATCACTGAATCTTGTATGAATCCTCTGAACTTGAATTACTCATTGGGAAATGAGCTCGTTCCTCGCCGTCAGCCGCATAGTGTCATCGTCCTCACCCATTAACTGAAAGGTAGCAGCTTGCTGTCTGGAGATTCATGTAACAATGGCGTAGAATGTGTTAGGATACGCTCCCACGGCATGGAACTGCTCAAATTCCACAGCATTTTCGCATCCAAAACAGAGTCAAAATCCACACGATTGGCGGCATGGTACTCGCTAAAGGTCACCGGGGGGCACTTACAGCACCAAGACTTCGGAGGCGAGAAGGAGCACTGTATCTTCTGATAGCAGCTGATTTTGACTCCGCTGTTTTGGATGTGGAAATGCTGCAGAATTTTCCACTGTGGAAATTCTGTAGCATTTCCATCCAGTTGGAACGTACCTTAACCCTTTGCAATCCAATTTTGGATTCAGGGTTTCCTAGGGGGCTGTCTCTTTCTGCCATTATACATTGGCAACATCTGCTGGCTAGAGCCAGTACTGCGGTATGGGACATGCTAGAGAGGCCCCTTGACAACAGAGCAGCCAGTAATGTACAGTAAGAATACCCTGCCGGACGTCCTCCAACATCGAGCTGTACAGCCTTCATTCAGAATGTCTTCAGACGTCAGACAATGGATTGGAAAGGGTTAGGGCCGGCTTCACATGGCCATATTTGCTTGCACAATACGCAGAGAACAGAACCCAATGATTTCAATGGATTGTACACAATTCCATATTTTGCATGAAAACAAACAAACCATGTTCTATTTTTCAGTATATTTGAGCACCAAAGATCCCTATAGAAGTAAATGGGGGGTAAGAGGGGTGTTTGCACAAATATGTACGGAACGTGCAAGGACATGCATGAGATATTGCGTAATTGCACAAGAAAAATAAAACATCTGGACCGCTTTCAGACTAATTAGGTATTTAATTCAATGCGCCTCTGTTTGCCGCACAAATGAATATGCCTTGCGGGCGCAAAAAGTACAGCAAAATATGACGATGCGTGCAAAGAAGCATTGTTCATTCTGCAAGAACACTCCACTCAGGCGTGCACCACTACACATAAGCTTGTGTGATGCCGGCACTAGGCCAGCTTCACATGAGCATATTTGCTCACGCAATACGCAGAAAATAGAACCCATTGATTTCAATGGGCTTGTTCACATGCACGTATTTTGCGTGCGCATTTTGGCCTTACAAATAAAATATGCAGCATGTTCTATTTTCCTGTGTACTTGCGCAGGGAAATAGAACATATGGAACTAATTGGCCATTTCAATGGTTGAGGCTGTAGTTGCGTGTTTTTTGAGTGTGCAAATACGCACGATTAGCGTGCACAAGAAGCACTGCAGAATGACAGCCTTATACGAGTCTATGGGCAAAAACGCTCAACATAGCGCAGCGTATTTGCGCGAACAAGGTTTGAAGAAGTAGATTTGTGCATGTGTCTACGCATAGTACTGTAGATTTTGGGGACACATGGCCACTTGAAGAGCACGCGACACATCCTCTCCGTGGAATAAAAGGCTAATTAGCCTAATGAGGTCCAGATGTGTTCTTTTCCCTGCGTTTTGCGTGGTGTTTCACACTTCCGTTGCGTATTTGCACATCTGCCATAGACTTCTATGGGACCTTTGCTGGGCAGGAAACAGAGCAGGTCCTACTTTTATTGCGCACACAAAATGCGCTTATAAGAATGAACCCATTGAATCCAATGGGTTCTACCAGAGGTGTAACTTGAAGCTTCTGGGCCCCAATGCAAAATCTGTAACAGGGCCCCCAACTATAATGCTTTATTCGTAGTGCTGGGCTCCTTATATGGAGAAGAGAGGCCTTATGGGCCCCCTAAGGCTCCTGGGCCCGGGTGCAACCGCATCCCCTGCATCCTCTATAGTGGGTTCTACTCTCTGTTTTTAGCGTGAGAATAATTTTTGCAAATAAAAACACACACAAATGGGTGTGAAGAAGCCAAAAAATGCAGAGGCGCATGCAAAAATGCAATGCCCAATGAGCAGATGCGCGCCTAAATGAGCATACATCCGTGTGAATCTGGCCTTATAGATACAGGTATATGAAACAGTGTTTGCCACCTTGTGGTTACTGCAGATTTGTCCTACTATATTATAAACCGCTCAGCAGGCTGCCCCCACTTTGTGGCAAAGGCATAAACACGGGCGCATGTGCAAGTACGCTCCCCGCTATGGAGTGTCTTTGAGCATGAACCCAGTGAAGGTCTTCTTTTTTTTAAGGCTACTACATATGGGCGATTTTGCGCGCAGTTTTACATGCAGGAAAATCGTCTGTGGAAACGACATCCATTAAAACCCAATCGTTTCAAAGAGTACCTTCACAGGGAGCGTTTTTGCTCTTGCATTTCCGTTGGGAGAAAAAATACGCAACATGTTCTATTTTTGTATGCATTTGCGCTCCCAAGGATCAATAGGAGTCTATAAGAGTGCGCATATGTGCACCAGTGAGCACGAAATCCCGCTCATAACTGCGCAATTTTGCTGTGTTAATTACTAACACCAGCGACTAATTAGGTTGCTGAGTCGGGCATGGCAGCACAAAAATGGATACTTACCTGCGCAAGAAATGCTTATGAGAAGACTTGATCGGACTCCATTCAGAGCGCACTTACGTCACGCTCATCTGCAGGAGGCCTTACAGTTCAAATTTCGAGCTATTGCACGCGAGTAAAAAAAGCCAAAAGATAGGTCCTGCCCTATCTTTTTTCGCACGTAGCAATATCTTGTGAGAATCCTGCTAGTCAAAACGAAACCATCGAAATCAAGCACAACTGATGCAATTTATCTGCAAGGGGAGGCAACCCATTGACCTCCAGATCCCGAACAGCTTCTCTCCATAGAGACCTAATTTCCCAGAAAGCAGCGTTTACTCTAAGTGTCTTGTGTACCTCCAGGCTCAAACTGGCCCACGAGGGAGCTGATAAATCCTCCGGTGGGCCCCTGAGCCAGGAGTAGGCCTCCGCTTCCCAAACGAGCAGCATGTATAAAGGCGAAGAAACTGCCCCTTTAAGTATCCCCTCTTGCAGTATGTGTTCCAAGTGAGAAGGGACAACTTCTGACCATAAATGCTACCTACCTTGGGAATTCCCATCTATTTGGAGAATGGAGTCCACTGACCCTGTCCAACATTTCTCGCCATGGCATTCTCCATATACTTCAGTGTATATGTGGTTGCCTACAAACATAGCCACTAGGGATGAGCGAGTATACTCGCTAAAGCACTACTCGCTCGAGTAATGTGCTTTAGCCGAGTATCTCCCTGCTCGTCCCTGAAGATTTGGGAGCTGCCGCAGCTGACAGGTTAGTCGCGGCGGGGAGTGGGGGGAAGCGGGCGGGAGAGAGGGAGAGAGAGATCTCCCCTCCGTTCCTCCCTGCTCTCCCCTGCAGCTCCCAGCCCCGCGCCGGCCCCCGAATCTTCAGGAACGAGCAGGGAGATACTTGGCTAAAGCACATTACTGGAGCGAGTAGTGCTTTAGCGAGTATACTCGCTCATCCCTAATAGCCATCTTTCCATTTGAATGTATGGAGAATATGGCGGCAGGAATTGGCAAGCGAGCTTTAGGTGATATTTATATGTAGCTAATTCTCTGTTTTCTCTAAGGCAGGGTTCACACGGGACAGAACTGCCACAGAATTTCCATGCAGCAATTCCGCTCACAGCTCCCAGTTCCAGGATTAGCCAGCCATTGTCCACATGGGGCGGCAAAGCCGAGTGGAAACAGTCATGTGGCACGGAATTCAATTCCGTGGCATGTCAATTCTTTTTTTTTCCTGGCCTCACTCCTTTCTATGGGAGAAAAAGCTGCATTGGAATGCCGGCGGCTGTACCGCTCCAAAACCCACTGCAAAATGCTGTGGGTTTTGAAGCTGCAGTTCTCCTGTGGAAAACTAGCGTTTTTTTTAGTGCAGCCAAACCGCGAGATTTCCACGGGATTTCCGTCCCATGTGAACCTAGCCTTGCACTGCTGTTATGTTTGATGTCTCCATACACTGTCCACAGGGAAGAGCAGAATATCTTCTTCTCGAACTCTCTCTAGCACATTGTCATAAGGAAAAGCATCATGCATAAAAAGCATACAGCATTACTGAGCAGTGCAGATGTGATTTCAGTAGCTGTGAGACAATAAATCATTCACCGTTTGCTCTATTAACACGTCTGTACACACAATGAGAAAAGCACGATTCTCGTTTGCCTGAGCAAACGAGCTGGTGACGTCATCACCAGCTCGTTCGCACTCGTACAGCCTGTTTAGACAGGCAGATCATCATTCAGTTCTCATTCGATGTTTCACATTCCTATGTGAAACACTAAGCAGAAAGGTGTGAATACAAGAGATGTGAATGAACCAATAATGATTTATGCGGGCTGAAAGTGAATGGCGAACGAAAAGCAAACGATTTTTGTTCGGCGTTTGCTTGTTTTTGAAAATGAATGAATATCGTTCACTTTCTTTCATTTTAACAATTTTTTGAATGATAATCGATCCGTCTAAATGCACCTTAAGTCTCTGCTTCTCCCTCCTCTCCATAGACTTCTATGGGCAGCATGAGTCATCTCCCCACCTGCACACACACATACTTCCTGTGTTCTGTCTTGTCATCTCTGTTACTAGAGACAGATTTCACATGACAACAAGAATGGACAGCAAATTAGAAGAAAAGGCGACCCCTAGTGGCCAGCAGTTCAGAGGGATTTTTCAGCACAAAAACATCATTTTAGGTAAATGAAGTGATTTGCACTTTTACACGTTATTCCACTGGCTATCCTATTAACACAAGTTGCCTGAGCAGTCAGTGACCATTTAAGAGAAGGAGCATTCAGTTGGTTAAAAGAGGTTTCATATTGATAGGGCATCTAATAGATAGTTTAATTTAAAGAGACCTACACTTATATCTTGCATGATTAAAAATGCTGCATGTTAGCATGGTATTTCACTGCACTTACAGTATGTAGCCCTGTTGTCATTGCTAAAATAGTCTTATAAAGGCTGCAATTTCTATATATCCCTATTACCACATCCCTGATGTGATATGAATGAATGTATGATAAGCAGCATGGATGCTTCACTGCAGAGATTTATGACGCTGTCCCTGCACCAGGACAACAAATTCTTTGATTTGGGTTGTGCTCGTCAAAATGCAAGTTATCATACATGCACTAAGCATTGGTAACAATTCATTTCTAATTAAATACAATGTTGCTATGCCACAAAGAAACAGAATTACAATCTGGCTCAAAACTAACAAGCAAAATAAACCCAATACAATTCTAAACCTAGCGAGAATACAAAACAATGTAACTTGAGCTATAATACAGGTATATCAGCGTTCTCTGACTCGTTTTTTTTCAATAGATGATCCGCTATAGTAATTAACAGCATCATGCCCAGGCAAAATGGGAACTAGCAGGCCAGGCTATGGCAGGATTAAAGGGAGGGAGTGGGTGGGAGCTAATGGCCATGCTGGATGACTTGAAGCAAAGGGGAGGTATTTGGATGTGACCCGTCAGTGTGATTTGAACATTAGGATAAAGGACCTGGATGTGGGAATTATGAAGCCTGTGTTCTCCCATGCAGAATGCAATTCATCTCCTCCACATAGCTGACATGACAATAGCAAGCAGATAGCAGCACTCACACAGCAGTAGGAGATGACATTACCTGCTTTCTGAGGACGGGCTGGGACAGATCCAACGAAATCCAGTATTATCAATGGAGCAGTAATACGAAGCAGCAACGGGGATGCAGGCGCAAACGCATAAACATGGGCTGCAGCTCAGTCCCTCCGTGCGGCAGGCATGAACAACAGAGGTTGGCTGGGTTTCCGGGAGCTCCAAATAAAGACAAGTGTTCTGGAGGCTGCAGACGAGGGAAGGCGGAGGGGAGGGACATATGGAAAGGAATGACAGCTCCAGTCTGGTACAAGGAATGCCAGCTGAATGCTGTCGAAAGATACATACAGATCTGCGCAGATTCCCAAAAATCTCATACGTATTGATTACCTCTATTACCTCTTTTGTATCTTTGCTTTTATGGTAAATGTGAAATAAAAAGGGACAAATGCGGTTAATCTGGAAAAGGGACTTGTTTTAGGGAATGCAAGTGTAGAAGAGGCAGCATTAAAATTTGGGGAAGAAATCCTAAAATTCACACAATTGATCTGGGATATACCGATTTACTTTTTCTAGGAATCACAGATGTTTTTTAGGCATTTAAGCTTTTAGCAGGAAATGTTTACACAAAAATGTATAGAGAAGGCTGCATCTGATAGGGGCACGGACCCCCTCCATATTTAACAAAAATCAAAAATATTCATAAAACATTGGGCTATTATCTACTAGGTTCATCCAATACATAGCAGCCTGTATACATACACTCCTTGCTCCCATCTCTTGTTAGGCTCCGGGCACACTACTGTACTAGTGTAGTAGTGAACGCATCGTCCTAAAAGCTCTTTCACACGAGTGTATGCGTCTTTACGTTTTCTTGCCAGCGCCGTAAAATCGTGTGAAAGGGTATTCTTCTGCCAGGGTAATTAGCATTTTCTCGCCCATTCACATGACCGTTGAGCATGGTTTTTAGCAAAAAAAATACGTCACACCTTGGAAAACGCTCGCTCGGCTTTATGCCTCTGAATGACTTCTAATGCCTACATAGAGGCACCTGTAAGCTTTTCGCAGCCTCCCCCTCCCTTTTCCCCCTGCTCCCATAGGAGTCTATGGGACCCGTCGGCGTATATTGGCCAAAACATAGTTCCAGAACTATCTTCTTGCCCAACGTATATGCGTCGGTGCGTATTTCGGTCGCGTATGTTCCATCTTTCATGATTCGCCATTTTTACGTGCCATATATTCGCCTGTGTGAATGGATGCATTTCAAATGAATGTCACAGATAGTTGCGTATATCGATCATCTGTAAAAACGCGCCGTTCATGCGCTCGTGTGAAAGAGCCCTTACGCTGGGATTCAGAGCTGAACACAAGCAAGGGGATTGAGGGCCCCTTCACACGAGTGTATGCACAAAAACGTTCAGGTAAGTGCAGCGCATTTGCACGCATTTTTGCACATATGACTGTACTTTTTACGCTTGCAGGACCAGTTTACACCCCCGCCAAAGAGGTCTTCTTTTTCCTGTGGAATTGCGCAGCGTATTGCACAGTTGTGCAGGTATTAAGTGCACATTTGCGCAACTACCATAGACTTCTATGGGGACATTTGATGCACAAAAAAAGAGCATGCTGCATTTTTTTTTCATGTGCACAAAATGCGTGTGCAAAAAAAATCAATGGGTTTTATTCTCTGCGTATTGTGTGCGCCAATACGCACATAAATACACTTATGTAAAGGGCCCTAAGGCTGACGTCATACGGGCGTATGCGCACAAGGGCATGTGCATTTGTGCAGCAAAAAAACATGCACCAATTGAAATGGCTAATTAGTCTAATGAGTTCCAGATGTGTTCTTTTTTCTGTGTAATTACAGTGTTTCACACACTTCCTTGTGTATTTTTTGCGCATTTGCGATCCCCATTGACTTCTATGGGGACTTTTGGTGCGTAAATGCGCAGGCAAATGGAGCATGATGCCCTTTTTTTCTTTGCCACCAGAATGCATAGGACAAATATTTGCATGTGAACAAATCCATGGAAAACAATGAGTTCTATTCTCTGTGTTTTGTGGGTGCAAATTTTGCACGCGCAAATATGCCTGTATGAAGCCGGCCTAAGTATATGGTCTGGTCTGAGGTGTGAATATCTTTTAGTCTGATCTGGAGCATCAATTATAGGTGTTGCAACTGCTGAGACCCCCACTGATTATGAGATAAGGGGTCCTAGGTATCCTTGAATGAATGGAATAGTGGTCACACTAGCACTGGTACTTGACTATCTATGGCAGTCCCATTGAAATGAATGGAGCAGTAGTGCACATGCGTAAACCCCACTCTAATCAATTGGGGGACACTCAGGATCCTTGTGATTGTGGTTGCCCCAGCAGTCAGACCCCCAACAATCAGGCACTTCTCCCTGTGGATAGAGGGTACTGTCATATGAGTGTATTACAGGCACATTTATACACTCGTAATAAGGATTAGTTTTTTGGCCCAACCACCATTCTACTGAACCAAAATCAGAGTATCATAGATTCCCATGATACTCTGAGTTTGAGTCAGGAGACTCAAGGTTGGGTGAGGACACTCATCCATATTACACTCAAGTGAAACCGGTGTTAAAGAGCATCTGTAGCAACTACTTGTATTCTTTTAAAACAGGGTTTCCCAAAGTGCACTCCACAGAGCCCATGGGGCTTCGCGAGTGATTATCTGACGGAGGGTCTAGGTCCTCGCTCTACTCACCTCTGCAGTGGTGTCCAGACAGCTTGTACAGAGGAAATAATTGTCCAGGACCTGCGGTCGGCATAGCAATGCGGATGACAAGAGCTGGCTCCGGTCATATGATAGGCGTTGCTATGCCAACCACAGGTCCTGGACATTCATTTCCACAGTACAAGCTGTCCGGACACCGCTACAGCGATGAGTAGAGTGGGGACCAATGGCGGATTCTAATAGGGGCGATTGGGGTATATTATTCATAATTATCATATTATTATTCATACTTTGTACATGTATTGTGTGTAATATGCCTCATAGAACATAGACAGATAGAACTACACTCTAAACATTTCTTGGGCCTCCAGAAGAAACCTTTGCTTCAAAAATGGTGCCATGGCTGAAAAGATTTGGGAACCACTGTTTTAAACTAATAATCCTGGAGCATCTTTTCTCACAACTCTACATTGTGCTGTTCCTCCTGTTATTTCTGCAACTGGGTGTTACTAGTTGGGGACATATTCCTACATACTAGGGATGAGCCAACCGAACTATTCATACCCAATTTCGGGTTAACCACTGAACCACCATGCTGCTTCTTTTGATTCCTCGTTCTCTTCTGGAACAGTCGATTCTAGAAGTTGATGTGTGAAGGATCTGAACGACTTTGACAAGGGAAAAAAGTGTGATGGCTAGATGATTGGGTCAGAGCATCTCTAAAACAGCAGGTCTTGTGTTCTTGGCATGCTGTGGTTAGTATCGACGTCAGAAGAAAGATAACTGGTGATCCAGTGACAAGGTTATGGGCTTTCAAGGTGCATGGATGTGTATGGGAGCAGGGGCGTAACTATAGAGGATGCAGGGGATGCGGTTGCACCTGGGCCCAGGAGCCTTGGGGGGCCCATAAAGCCTCTCTTCTCTATATAGGAAGCCCAGTACTATGAATAAAGCATTATAGTTGGGGGCACGGTTCCAGGTTTTGCATTGGGGCCCAGGAGCTTCAAGTTACGCCTCTGTATGGGAGTAAAGGCTATCCTGTCTGGTCCAATCCCATAAAAGAAGTATTATAAAACAAACTACTGATAAAGTATATGTTGGCTGTGATAAAAAGATGAGGATCAAGGGCAACATCTGCATGGAGTTTGTGTGTTCTCTCTATGCTTGTTTTTTTTATAAAGTGCATCCATTTATTGAGGAGGAGGAAGCATGGTTGCTTCATGGTTAGCACTGTTGCCCTGTTGCACTGGGGTCCCTAGTTCAAATCTGACCAAGGGCAACATTTGTTTGAAGTTGAATAAAAGGTGATTAATATGGAACACAGAGAAAACATACAAACCAGAAGCCAATAAATATTTACTTTTACTCTGGAGGATTTGTGAGGGCTGGATTTATCTAGTATCCTAGAAACATACAAACTCCTTGCAGATGTTGTCAGATTGAAACCTAGGACCCTAGCACTACACGGCAACAGAACTAACCACTGAACCACCACCTAATTCAAACCAAGCTTGTGTGAACCAACTGAACTTTTCAAAAGTTCGCTCATCTCTGCTACATATTGTAAAATGTTCAATCAGTGCTGACGGAGTGAGACAGAATACCAATAGATCCATTCCAAGAGGGGAATAATAATGTGCAAATATCATATTATTCATAAATAAAAAGGAGGAATAACTAAGCAACAGCATAATACAGAGTCATGGGAGAAGATGTTATGCCGTTTTATGGGGTAGGCAAGGATTTACTAAATTAGGCATGTCAGGAGAAGGTAGAGGTCTGGTTTTGGATCAGATATTCATATAGGGGGCCTGAATGAATGTAATATATTTAGGGTCTGTGGTCTGAAATTAGAGTGGGAGCTTGGTCTGGGGTATGTATACATGAATATAGGCAATCTGAATATACTTAGCCATGCTCTTTTATATAAACCACACCCCTTTGAAAGAATATTCCACTTTTTGCCATAACCCGATTCTTGAGTATCATCCTTTGAAGGGCTCTTCCAGGTTCACATCTCTGAATATGTACTTTGTATATGGGCTCCCCTACTCCTGGAAAAATATAACATACCCTCACAGCAGCCACATTTACCAGAACTGTGTGACTTGAAGTTACGGTAATAATTTTTTTCAGGCAATCCTTTCCCTTTATCATTTTTTTGGCAAAAAAACATAACCCAAGATGTTCCATTGTTTTCTATAGACGAATTGTATGTCAATGTCTGTCACATTTGCATACATATTTTGTGATGTATGTAAACATACCATACATTAGCATACTTTACATGGCATGTTTTGTTCCCCTTCGTCCTTGATGAAAACATCACTGAAGTTGCCCATTGGACCTACAAGGGGCAGAAAACACAAGAGAGGTTAAAACCCCCTATCTCCTGTTCTCTTGTCCCTACTAGGGGCAGAACATCAAGAGAGTTGTGTGGAGGAGAATCCAAGGTCAACAGTCAGATTGCTCAACTTTGAGCAGTTGAGGTTGATCAAAGTACTGTTCCTTCTTTTGTTACTGCTCCAATGCCAGTACTTGGTGCATTTTTCTGCTATGCTGTGCTCCCCAGAGAGTATAAACTGGATATGCTGTGTGTAGGCTTCATTCTCCTCCCTAGCCATCCTCACCTGTGTGTTCCTCAGTGGCTAGTGTGGAACCAGCCTATGTCAGCATGGTACAGGTGCACGGAGGTATGCTCCGAATGCTGAGTAAACTATAAATGATGATTTTCGACATCAGCATGGTCATCCTAATCTGAGGTCTACTGGCTAAGATAACATCCTTCTTGCTTATACTATGTCTATTAAATTAAGTAATGATACTTAAAACGGAAAAATCCCGGCCTGAACCTCGGAATAAGGATATTTGGTATGGAGTACCATGTGCAGATGGAGGGCATTTAGATGTTACGCTGTGCTACTTGTGGTACTATATATTTCCAGCAGAACACCACTGCAGGTATGTGTTGATTTGGCTGGCTGATGCTGTGGAGTTCTCCAGTCAGCCAATCACCATCAGTCTTGAGCATATGAATTCCAATAGCTCTTACTAGAGGGGGCTGGTCATTTTGCCATTAATCTGTCAGAACGCCAGTGCTTGGAGTCATGCATGTTCTGTTTCGGTGTAAGTTGCATGCATGAAGTTCTGGGTGGGATACCCTTGTTTGTTGCTTTGAACAGTGACATGTTCAGTGTCTGTTTCCAGGTGTTCAGACATCAGGTGTCAGTGTCTTGTTCAGTGTCTGTGTGAATAGTTGATTATCTGTTTGGTGGGGTCTGTAGGTGTGCGGATATCTGGTGAGTTTTTATGTTCTGTTGTATTTTCCTGTGTTTGTAGGTGAGAAAATGCCTGTTGTGTTATTGTCCTTGTCTGGTGTTCCTCCATCTAGGGCGAGTCAGACTCCTAGGTTCCAGTGTGGGGTCGTCCCTATTGGGCTGATCTTCTCGCTTGTAGGCAGGGTTCCCTTGTTGTGGTTTTAGTTGTCTTGTTAGAGTAGGTACTCAGAAGACAACGAGGACCCTTGACGTAGGCTTGTGAGCTTACGTATTCTAGCCAAAATACAAACTAATACCTCATACTGACTTATTCATATTTCCATCTGTCTGGGTGTTGAAGTTCATTGGTAAGTATTTTGGCATCTGTTGTCTTGTATGTGTTTGTATGCACGTTCGGTTTATGTATGCGTTGGTGTCCAATGTCTACGCCCCTTTCTTTCCTTTCTTGTCATAAAAATGGTTGCATTTGTGCAGGTCCCATGGCCTGCACGGACATAACAGCAGAGATCCAGAATTTCCTCATTGCGTTATTACTTGTTGATACAACAGCAAAAAAAACAACTGGGTCATAATAAAAAAAGTGAGCAGCGGCATGAGGTGGTGCTTACTTTGGCACTATATGCCTAAAGGGGCTCAGAGAGCCTAAATCCTTTGCCTTATGCATATGTGAAGACGTGAGTTGAATGCATTACATTGTGAACCAAGACCATGATTTTTTTCTTTAATATATATATATATATATATATATATATATATATATATATATATATATTTATATTTATTTTTTTTCCCTTTATCCTACTTAATGATTATTACCCCATGTTCAGAGTTTCGCATTCTTTCAGATTCCCCCTATATTCCACACCTATTGCTATAAATCGCATGTGAAATGTTATGTACCATTAATAACTTGCGAAATAAAAATATTTGAAATGATAAAAAAAGTGAGCAAAGTGAACTATTGGTTCAGAAGATTAACAGATTAGGGTTCTTCTACACAGAACGATTGTCCCAGCGATAATCTCTCCTGTGCTCTTACATAGAGGTAATCATTGCTCAGTGAATGAAGGACAACCAGGCTGGGAATCTTTCCAACCGGCCTGCCTACATTCACAAAAAACAGGTGAATGAATGAAGATTTGTTCATACAGGCCAATTATTGTAAGATTTTATGCCTGCATGAGCTGAACGCTGAACAAATTATCATGCAGGCATTTCCACTGAATGATTATTTAGATTTCTGCAATCCAGAAAGAATCTAAACGATAATCGTTCAGTGTAAAAGGTCTCTTACTCTTTAGCTTGACTCTTAGCACAACATAATATCGCGGTGTTCCATGCTATGAAGGTGGTTTGTTTACACTTTAAATTACTTTGCAATGGGCTTTTTGTTAAAAGAGAACAATAGCTTTTTAATGGGTTAAAGGCTATGTATACTTTTGCACTCACCTTTTTTTTAATCAATGTGGCTGTAGCAGTTCAGGCACTAAGGTGGAGCCTCAGGTATAGCAGCCATAGGACTGGAGAGTAGTGAGTTGGAAAACCATGAGTCAGCAACGGGCAATCATGGTATGCAGTCCAAGGATGAGGCAGGTAACAGTCAGAAGAGAAAGCCAGGAGTCAGCAACGGGTAATCTTGTAGAAATAGAAAGCAGAAGGGGAGCAGGATCATACTCTGTGGAGCAGAATAATTTCACACTGAGGCAGTAGCAGGGCCTGGCTTTTATAGGAAGTCCAATCAAGACAGAGGCGGGTCAGGACCAAGAGGCAGGAACTAGGTTAACAGGAACTTGAAACAAGGCTAGGGTTTGCAGGAGAAAGCTGCTGACTGGAGCACAGGAAATCCTGGGTTCGAGTCCCGATAGTAGCCCCCTCCTTCTAAGATGGCCTCTGGACATCCTAGGGGCTGGCTTTCCCAGGTATCTGTGATGGAACTCGTTCATGAGTCTGGGAGCATGGATGTTGTTGGCTTGTTCCTACGAGTTTTCCTCTGGGCCACACCCCTTCCATTTAACAAGGTACTGCAGTTCTGAGTCCTGTTGACCATCCTCGAGGTCTACTTCTGTGGATTCACGAGTCCAAAATCTTGTCCACCATGAATTCTTCCTTCCCTTGTGCTGGCTTCTTCCCAGAAAGGCTTTAACAAGGACACATGAAAGACTGGATGCCCAGGAGCTTCAACTGGAAAGCCACCTGGCTGATCTTTGCCGTGATCAGGAAGGGTCCGATAAATCTTCGTCCAAGCTTGGGGGAAGGTACATTACATTTAAAATTTTGGGTGAATAACCACACCTTGTCGCCCACTTGAAAGGTGGGGGCTGCTGGGTGATGTCTGTCCATTACTTTCTTGTAGGCATCCTTCCTGCAAGGTCTCCTTTAGTTTTCTGTGGATTTCAGCTAATGCCGTCAGTCTATGGTTGACCATCGGGACAGGAGTGCTTATAGGAAGGCCCGGAATAGAGACAGGATATATTCAGTAGTTTGCATAGAATGGGCTCTGGGCGGTTGAGCTATGCTTGGAATTGTTATAGGTGAACTCCGCTGTTGATAGATATCCAGCCAGTCATCCTGAAGATGGGGGATAAAGCAACGGAGATACTGCTCCAGTGTATGGTTAGTTCTCTTGATCTGGCCGTTAGATTGCAGATGAAAGGCAGAGAGGGACTCACGGTAGTTCCCATGGCCGAGCAGAAATGACTCCAGAACTTCGAGGTGAACTGAACCATTCGGTGCGAGACGATATCATCCAGAATTCCATGAAGTCGGAAAACTTCCCGGATCATCAACTCTGCAGTGTGCTCAGTGGTGGTAATCTTTTTTATGTGGACAAAGTGAGCCATCTTTGTAAGTCGGTCCACAACAACAAAGATAGCTGTCATTCCTTCTGAGGGGGGCAGGTCCACTATAAGGTTCATCGATATAGATCTCCATGGCCTGGATGGGATTGGTAGCAGTTGTAGGAGATCCAGAGGGCAAGCTCTTGGTGTCTTGTTCCAAGTACATACCTCGCAAGAGGTGACATATCTCTTCACAATTTCCTTGTTCCCAACATCATAGTTTTTCTCTGCAGGTGAAGAATAAAATAAATAAATCTTGTTATTTGTATAGTGCCATCTTATTCCGCAGGGCTTTCAGGTAATTTTTATTAATTACCGCCCCACCAAGCATTTTACCGACCTTGGAAGGATGAAAGGCTGAGTCAACCTTGAGCTGGCTACCTGAACTATTGAACTATACAGAGATTGAACTCGGAACCTTCAGGCCGTGAGCGAGAGCTTAGGACTGCATTTCTTCTGCCTTAGCACTCTGTGCCACACGAGGCTCGAAGAAGACCAGGTGAAGCCCTTTTTCAGATTTTCACCCAGATGTTCTCGAAGGGTCTTTAACTTTGGTTCTGAGAGGTTTTAGATACGCCTAAATGGAAGAGAAGATCAGGAAGCAGCTCGATAGGGCAGTCAAATGGCCGCTGAGGTCGCAGCTGGCCAGCTTTCTTCTTGCTGCAAACATCCCTGAACATCTGGTAATGAACTGGCAATTTTTCAGAGTCCTGTTGATCATCCTCGAGGTCTTGCACAGGGGTGGATGGTGCCATCTGGTAGTTCTCTTTACAGTATTCCGAAGGGAAGGCAATGATCCTTGTTTCCAAGTCAATAGAGGGATTATGGGTAGAGAACAAGGGTATTCTGAGAAACACCAGAAATTTACGGGACGAGATGAGCTGGAAGCTGATTGTTTCTTGATGGTCAGGGTTCATGCGGAGCTCCAGTTCAATTGTCTCCTGTGTGACAGGACCCGAGGACAAGGGTGACCCATCCACGGTTTCCATATCAATCAGTATGGGCTTAAGTCTGGTGGCAATGTTTTTGTCACGTGCGAACCTTAAATCCATGAACTTTTCTCCCACTCCAGAATCCAAAATCACGGAGCACTGTGTTTTCTGATTATCTGTAAAAATCTCAACTCGCAAAACAAATTGGTGGAGTTGGGGAAGAGCTTTTACAATGTCTTGAGCTACCGATGCAAAGGTGTGTTTGGTGGCAACCCCTTGTTTCCTGACAACTGGATTGGTCATGGTCTTGACGTTGGCTAAAGCGAGAGTCCTTTGGGACTTGTTTGGACAGTTTATGGCATAGTGTCCCAAGCTTCCACAATAAAGGCACAGATTTTCAGCCCCGCCCTTTTCTTTTCAGTGGTGGAGAGGGGTTTATGGATGGAGTCAACATGCATTTGTTCAGGTGCGACGTCAGTCCTCAGCTGGGGACTCAACGTGGATTGACTGAAGGAGTAAGGGGTGTTGGTGCCCCAACCCCGCAGTCTCTCCTTTCGCCACTCAGGAAATTTCTGATCAATGTGGATGCACAGCTGGATGAAATCTTATAGGTTATCAGGGTCTCCAGCCTAACAAATTCATATTTTATCCACTCAGATAATCCCATACAAAATTGGCTATGCTGTGCGGCTGGGTTTCACGTGGTATCATTTTCCCAGCGACAAAACTCCGCCGTATAATCTGCAATGGAACATTATCCCTGTTATAGGTTATGCAAAATTCTCTCAGCCATGGCACAACGGTTTGGATCGTCAAAGATTTGACCCATAGCAGTCGTGAAGTCATCACAACTGTCGAGGAGATTACTGTTGGTCTTTATGTACGACACAAGGCCTGTGGGCCGAATCCGACCTGCTGCCTCATTTTATGTGGCCTGGGGCATCCCGATTGCCGCTCACCACTGTACTGATTTCCAGCTGTGGTGCCGCAGCTCCCCGCTGGTAATCACGCTGTTAGTGCTGATCCCAGTGCACACTCTGACGTCAGTGTGCAGCCAGGATCCTCCTCCCCTGAGTCCCCTGCTCCTCAGTTCCGCAGGAGAGGACTCAGAGAGGAAGCGTGCCGGGTGCACACACTGATGTCAGCGTGCAACTGGGCTCAGCGCGAGCAGAGGGGGAGCGGCACGGACAGCAAGGAGGAGGCAAGTATATGGGCTGGGGGGGGAACTATTATTACTGAAGGAGGTTAATATTACTGAGGCGGGGTTAATATTGCTATGGGGTTAATATTACTGAAGGGGATAATATTATTTCTGAGGGGGGTTAATATTACTATGGGGGGGTTAATATTACTGTGGAGGTTAATATTACTGTGGAGGTTAATATTGCTATGGGATTAATATTACTGACAGGGATAATATTATTACTGAGCAGGGTTAATATTTCTATGGGGGTGTTTATATTGCTGAGGAGGATGATATTATTGCTGAGGGGGATAATATTACTATGCAGTTATTACTACTGAGGACGCTAATATTATTACTGTGGGGGTCGCTATTACTACTGGGGCCACTGTAGGGTACCCTGTCACTACTGGGGTCACTGTGGGGGTTGCTATTACTACTGGGGCCACTGTGGGGGCCGTTATTACTACTGTGGCCACTGTGGGGGTCGCTATTACTACTGGGGCCACTGTGGGGGTCGCTATTACTACTGGGGCCACTGTGGGGGTCGCTATTACTACTGGGGCCACTGTGGGGGTTGCTATTACTACTGGGGCCACTGTGGGGGTTGCTATTACTACTGGGGCCACTGTGGGGGTTGCTATTACTAATTGGGCCACTGTGGGGGTTGCTATTACTAATTGGCCCACTGTGGGGGGGTTGATATTATTACTGGGGCCACTATGAAGGTCACTTTTTTTACTTGGGGCCACTATCAGAGTCACTATTATTACTGGGGCCGCTATGAGAGTTACTATTACTACTGGGGACACTATGAGAGTCACTATGACTACTGCGACCACTATAGGGGGTCACTATTACTACTGCGACCACTATAGGGGTCACTATTACTACTGCGACCACTATAGGGGTTACTATTAGGGCTTGTTCACACGGGCGTAATCGAAAATCGCTTATGCCTGCATATTTGGGCTTGCGAAAAACAACGCAGATGAGCCCATTGAAATGGTGTGCAAATATGCAGTGAATACATAGGTTTCCTGCGCACTCACCACATATTTGCGCGGCCCATTCACTTTAATGGCCTATTGGGGTGCGTAGTACACAACAAAATAGGTCATGCTGTGTAAAAATATACATCCTGTGAATGAATTCATTGAAATCAATGGCTTCTCTTCACTGCATATTATGTACACAAATACGATTGTGTGAACAGGCCCTTACTGTACTGTCTTACAACCGGCCCTTTGAAGGTCAGCATAAGCCTGATGTGGCCCTCGGTAAAAATGAGTTTGACACCCTTGCTGTATGGCGAGGCCCATGCTAGTGCTTCCTGACCTATTGACTGCAATCCTTGCTAGCCATCATAAACCACCCCCGCAGTCATACCATTTCTGCCATCACACGGCCAAATGTCTGACCATTGTCTATGTGTATAACATCCCTCACTCTCCACCTCGCCATGCCGTGTACATCTTCAGCCCCTTTACCTTCTGTATCACCACACTATTCGTAGTATGTAAGCTCGTTGGAGCAGGACCCGCACCCCTATTGTTTCCATCAACTGATTACTATGTAACCGTGGTTCTGTAATTTTTGTATTTTTTGTCTTTCTGTATTCCCCCTGTCTATGTAAGTGCTGCGGAATATGTTGGCGCTATACAAATAAAGATTAGTATTATTATTAGTGTCTCATCAGTGAGGAGGTTAATGATGAAAAACACCTTCTTCCTGTCGCTAGTAAATAAGGTGGGCTGTATCTGGAAATAAATCCGGCATTGATTAAGGAAGCCTCTATACTGATGACAATCCCCACCAAATTTTGTGGACAGCGGCATGCGGACATCAGAGCCTGAGTGATGCAAATCTAGAAGCCATTTATCTCCTTCGGTTGGTCCAGCAATAATGTCTGTAGCCCTGAAAACTTTTCCTGATAGGAGGCACAAAGCTCTGGGAGTTCTGTAACTTGCTTTGTCAGAGTGGTTACTATGGGCTCCATTTTGGCTAGATTATTTTGTAGTGGTTCAGGCACTAAGGTGGAGCCTTAGGTGTAGTAGACGCAGGACTGGAGAGTAGTCAGATGGAAAGCTAGGAGTCAGCAACGGGTAATCATGGTATGCAGTACAAGGGATGAGGCGGGTAATGTAGTGAGGATAGAAAGCCAGAAGTTAGCAATGGGTAATCAGGGTATGCAGTACAAGGGATGAGGCGGGTAATGTAGTCAGCAGAGAAATCCAAGAGTCAGCAATGTGTAATCTTGTAGCAATAGCAGGTACACATTACACAACAAGGGATTTGTGAGACATGACCACTCAGGGCAGGAGCGTAGCTAAAAGCTCAAGGGCCCAAGTGTAAAAGTTCAGCTCAGGAGCCCCACCTTACCACACTTGATAACTGCTGGCCATGGTCTGCTCAAAGCTTTTGATGGGCCATAAGTTCATGAGTGAGACCAACTGATCAGTGCTGGGAATGCCCTACCAGCCACAAATTTTAGTGGAGGTCTTCAGTGCATGACAACAAAAATGCAAAGCAAATTATGGATAAGTGCATCATTAGATATGTGGGTGTTGATTTTTCATGCACAAAGGTTTTCCCTTTCTACCCCATAATCAAGGGAAAATTTGTCCCATCTGTATTGACATGGCTGTACTTTTCACACCTATGTTTTAAAAATGTGGAATGTGCTTCTTTATTTTGTTTTTGCCTCCATTTTTGCATTTATTGGCATTACTTTCTATAGGGCAAATATGAATCAGTATTTGCCTAGTAGAAAATCTGTAAAGCCAATCACAGCAAATGCAGAGGCCAATACATATCAAATACTGATGTTGTATGATAGCATCACATACATTGTACTGATCCACATTATGGACGTGTTCCAATATGCTTGTGTGAAACTGGCCTAAATCTGTAATTTTACGTTTCACAATGCTAGGGAACAAAGAATGGACAAAGGCTCAAGGCTCCAAAATCTCACAAGCAGTGAAATTGTTGTATTCTCACTTTTCAGAGATTTGCTAATCAAAATGTACCAGTACACTATCACAAACTCATCAAGAAATGCAGTACCCAGTGTGTTCCCAATTACCTTTGTGTTATCGTTTTTTACTTCTACTTTTATGATGCTAAATGCTGTTCTGTAAAAAGAAGACAAGAGTATTATAGGAGTGACGACGCTATTGGCTAACCAGAAAAAATTATATTTGCAAGCTTTTGGAGTTAATATAATTTTTCTGGTTAGCCAATAAAGGTATCACTCCTACAACCCCAATTTCCCCAAAAGTTGGGACACTGGGTAAAACTAAAATAAATGTGAAGGAAAAAAGAATCCAATGATTTGTAGATTTCATATTTTCTAACCATATTGTAAGCTAGGGGGCCCATGGACTCCCTCATTATACTATGTTTTCTGCCCTGTACTAATGCCTCAGACCCCAGGCCACCCAGCGGTGCCGTGACAGCTATCAGCTCAAACTTCCTGTCACCGTTGCTCAGTCATATAACCAGACAGCATCAGAGCCCAACTCCTCCTCTGTGTCTCCAGTGCTCATACAGTATGGTCTGACACTGGAGACAAAGGGGAGGAGTCAGGTGCTGCATAAGGATAATGGGCCACCCTTTGAGGACATTGTTGCTAAGTGGCCACATTTGGGAACACTATTCCTATAACGGACCAAATTGGTGGTACTATTAAAAAAAGGCCACATTCAATGGCACTATTACCATAAGGGGCCAGATTCGGGGGCACTATTAATTAAAGGGGCAACTTTTGGGGGCATTATTATTGCTATTAAAGGGGTTATCTGTGTAATCATACTTTGTTGCCTGAAAATAATAAATGATCCTATGCTCACCTCTTCCGGCTTCCCTCGACTCCAGTCTCCATTGTGACATTGTTTACTGGCTGCAGTCAGCTTGTGTATGGGACATTACCGTTCACTGCAGCCAGTTACAGACCTCAGGATTCAAACACTGAAGTCTATGATTGGCTGCAGGAGCCAGTGATGTCCCATACACAAGCTGACTGCAGCCTGTAAATACATTGCCATAGGGGAGAGAAGGGATGCTGATACTAGACATGCGGGGAGCTGGCTGAGGTGAGAATAGAATATTTTATTAATTTCTGGCATGGCAAGCATTAATTAAAAAATTAATTATTATTCACTCACAGTATGATGGTATTATTCAGTTAGGGTGTGGTGGTGTTATCCAGTCATGGTTTGGTGGTAATATGAAGCAGAAGGGGGTAGGGGAGTTCGAGCTGAACTTTTGCACCAGGGGCCATGAGTCTGTTGCTTCATCCCTCCCTGTAAATACCTACAAGATTAAATGAAGGCTGCTGATATAGCACTGCATATGTGGAGAAATACTTCCTAGATGGTACAATGGCTCAGTTGTTAGCATTGCTACCTTGCTAACCTGTGCTTGCACATTTTCTTTCCAGCATTGTCAAACACTGGACAAGTTATTTTTTGATTGCAAAAATCATCTGGGCAGAGACCAAGGCCCTCTCCCTTTCAGACATGCACTTAAAGGGAGCCTGTCACGTCCCCACAGTACCCATAAACTAAGTTATGGTGCTGTTAGGGGACGTGACAGCGAGTCAGGTGATGTATTTTTCATACTCACCCACTCCTGCGATCTATGGCTGATGCCCTCCAAAGATGGCATAGTGCTAGAAAATCTGACTCTTTTCAGAGTCCTGTGCACTCTCTCCTATACAAGTCTATGGTGGAAGCATCTGAAAAGAGTCAGACTTTCCAGTTCCACACGATCTTCGTAGGATGACAGCGCTGGATCGTGGCAGCGGGTGAGTACAAAAATTCATGACTCATCTCCCCTTTAAGTTCTCTAAAAGCACTATTACTTAGTTTATGGTGCTGTGGTGACGTAATAGGTTCCCTTTAACCCCTTAGTGACAAAGCCTGTTTGCGCCTTAGTGACGGAGCCAAATTTTGGAAATCTGACATGCGTCGTTCAACGTAGCATAACTCCGTAAAGGCTTTACATATCCAAGCGATTCTAACAATGTTTTTTCGCCACATGTTGTACTTCATTTTGGTTGTAAAAAGACCGATATAATTTGTGTATATTTATTAAAAGCGCCAAAATTGGGAAAATTTTTTCAAATTTTCAACTGTAATATCTCAAATATGTCCAAACATACTGTACAAATTTTTGATAAGATATATATTTCCATCTGTTTACTTTATTCTGAATGCACATTTGAAAAATGTTTGTGTTTTTTTAACCATTTAGATGACGTACAAATTTAACATTACTTTTCAGCATTTTGAGGAACACTTTGTTTTCCCGCACCAAGCCAAGTTTGCAAAGGTTCATTAGTGTCAGAATAATAGATACCCCCCCAAATGACCTCATTTTAAAAACTACACCCCTTAATGTATCCACTGAGGGGTGTCATGAGTATTTTGACCCTACCGTTTTTTTTCAGGTATTAATTAAATTTAGAGGAGAAAAAATAAAATTTCATATTTTTGCAAATATGTCATTTTAAAGACATATTTTTTTCCTATAGTGCCCATGAAAATGAGGATTTACACCCCAAAATGGATACCCCCATTTCTCCCGTGTTCAGAAATATACCCATTGTGGCCCTAATCTTATGTCTGGATGCACAATGGGACCCAAAATGAAAGGAGTAGTCGGTGTCTTTCAGAACATAAATTTTGCTTGAAGGCATTTTAGACCCCATAGCACTTTTGTAGAGCTCTTGAGCGGACAAAGCCACAGAGAACCCCCACAAGTGACCCCATTTTGAAAACTAGACCCCTTAACGAATTTATCTAGGGGTGTACTACCCATTTTGACCCCACAGTTTTTGAATGAATTCAAGCAAAGCCAAAGGAAAAAAATGTGATTTTCGTTTTTTTGGCAATTCTGTCATTTTAAAAACTGCTTTTTTTGTACAGCACACACATGAATGAAGACTTGCACCCCAAAATAGATACCCCTGTTTGTACCGTGTTCAGAGACATACCCATTGTTGCCCTAATCTTTTGTCTGGATGCACAACGGGGCCCAAAATGAAAGGAGTAGTCGGTGGCTTTCAGAACAGAAATTTAGCATGAAGGTGATTTAGGCCCCATTGCCCACTTGTAAAGCTCTTGAGTGGCCAAAACGACAGAGAACGCCCACAAATGACCCCATTTTGAAAACTAGATCCCCTAACGAATTTATCTAGGGGTGTACTGTGTATTTTTACACTATAATTTTTGAATAAATCTAAGCAAAGCAGTAGGAAAAAAAAATTACAATTTTCATTTTTTTTGGCAGTTGTATCAATTTAAAAACTGTTTTTTTTGTACAGCACACATAGGGATGAAGACTTTCACCCCAAAATGGATACCCCTGTTTGTCCCGTGTTCAGAACCATACCCCTTGTGGCCCTAATCTACTTACAGGACCCATAATGGAAGGAGCACCCGTTGGATTTCAGGGTACAACGGAATAAATTCCAGGCCCCATCGCCCACATATAGAGCCATTGAGCGTCCAAAACGATAAAGAACCCCCACAAATGATCCCATTTTAAAAACTAGACCCCTTAAAGAATTCATCTAGGGGTGTACTGCGTATTTTGACCCCACAGTATTTGAATAAATCTAAGCAAAGCAGAAGGAAAAAATTCCAATTTTCATTTTTTTGGTAATTTTGTCAATTTAAAAACTGTTTTTTTTGTACAGTGCACATAGGAATGAAGACATTCACCCCAAAATGGATACCCCCGTTTGTCCCGTGTTCAAAAACATATCCATTGTGGTCCTAATATACTTACAGGAAACATGGCAAGGCCTATAATGGAGGGAACACCCATTGGATTGCGGGGTACAACTGAATAAATTCCAGGCCCCATTGCCCACTTGTACGGAATAAAAATTGACACCTTAAAAAAATATTCCCCCCCCTCCACACACACACACACCACACGCACTCCGCGCCCTTTTTTGGCATTCCCCAAATCTTAGATAAAAGTAATAATGTGAACTGTGTAGTATTTCCGAAGACTGGCGTAATTACGGAGGCTGGTTGGGATGGGTACATGGGGCTATAAAACCGGGTATCCCCCCTCCTCTCATGCTTTTTGGGGGTATTTTGTGACCTCAGTAGCAGGTATAGGGTGTAAAAAGTGGCGCTCTGTGAGTCTCCGTAAGCTTGATGAGGTGTGGCGGTCTCACACAGAAGGCGCTCAACAAGCTGCTCGTGTAACTGCATGAAGGCGAACGTTCCCGGGGGTTCTTGTAAATTACGGATTACAGGTAGCGGTCTGAATAACGCCGGGCTCACGCAGTCGTAGGCGGAATCCGCTTCCGGAGGCCCGCAGCGGATCTCGGCTGTGACCCTGCGTACGGCCGCGTAATGTACTGCGCATAACTGCCTACTCACACAGGTGGTCATACGCAGTATATTTTTTAAAATTTTGTTTGTATTTCCCGCACTGTCGCTTAGCGATGACGCAGGTACCCACAGCCCGTATACAACGTAGTTGCGTATGGGCAGCGGGTATATCCATGACCATGAAGCACTATGGGCTCTATGTTGCGGATATCCATGGTAAAATAGAACATGCTGCGTTCTCTTTTCTGCGAGTGGATTACGCAATTCCAACCCGCTAATGTGAGCGGAATTGTGTAATCCAATGCGATTGATCTGCGTATTACCGCAGATCAGACGCATGTGGAATCCGTAATTCCTATCCGGTTATGTGAGACCGGCCTAAGGTAGATCACTACCTTTTTATCACGTGACCGGGGACCACTCAACGAGGCCACCCGTCACTGCTCCAGGCTCTTGGCGACCAAGGAGATTTTAAGTTTCCTGGGCTCCCTGACTCCTACGCATGTGTCCGGTGTTTTACCGGCGGTCGCATGCACAGAATCCGGGAAAGTTCACGGAGGAAGATCGCGTCGGGGTGCAAATACGGAGGCCTCCGGTAAAAAGTTTCATGTCCTCTCACCGAGCGCATCGGTGAGGGGAGATGAACCTTCACCTTTTTTTTACTTTTACGTGATCGCTATTATCCATTGGATAACGGCGAACACGTGATCAGGAACCACTCACCGCGTCCCCCTGTGAAATCACCAGGCTCTTGGCTAAGTTTTGTAGCCAGGAGCAGGGAGATTTTAAATTACCACAGCTTTTGCGCATGCGCCTGCGCCGACAGGCACGTGTACAGAAGTTGGGGTAAGGTCCGCGGATAAAGGTACGTCATTTCATCCTCCCTCACAGATATGATCTGTGGGGGGAGATGAAACGCAAGCTTTTTTAACCTTTTTAAACTTTTTTAAACTTTTTTTTTTTACTTTTTACACTTTTTTTTTTTACTTTACATGATCACTGTCATCCAATGGATGACAGTGATCATGTCCCTGGTGACATCTCTCTGCTCCTGGCTACACATGGCAGCCAGGAGCAGGGGGATTTTAAATTTCCCGGGGCTCGAGCCCCTCTGTGCATGTGCCCGATGATTGACATTGGGCACGCATGCGCAGACTGGGACTTCGGGTCCCGGGACATCGGGACATCACAGAGGACCCGAGGTGAGTATTTTCACCTCCCTCCATGGATCCGATCCATGAGGGGAGGTGAAACTTTTCTTTTTTTTAAACTTTTTCGCGATCACAGCGCTCACAACGGTCCCTGGTAACACCTCCTGGTTCCCGGCTACCTTCAGGAGCCAGGAGATTTTAAATTTGCCAGGGGCTCCCTGGCTTCAGTGCATGCGCGTGACGTCACCGTCTGGCGCGCATGCGCAGAAGGCCGGCGGCGGGTCCGGGAGGACCAGATCTCCTGGGGACACCGCGGACAAGCTGAGTGAGTGTTTTCAGCTGCCCTGATGGATCCGATCCATCAGGGCAGCTGAATATCTAACTTTTTTACTACTTTTATTTACTTTATTGTGATCGGCGCTACCCATTGGATAGCGCCGATCGCAATGCCGGGGGTGACTGCCCGCATCCTGGGATGACAGCTCCATGCTGTCGGCTACCTGCGGGCACCGACAGCATGGAGCTGTCACGTCCTCAGGCAAGTGGGCATTAATCCAAAGAGGATGCATAAAACTACGTCCTCTAGAACTAAAGCCCACTTGCTGAGGATGTAGTTTCCCGATGGGGCCGTCATTAAGGGGTTAAAGGATTTTGGGAACAGCTATGCAGTTTTTCCCAAGTTTGAAAGACTTAAATCCAGGAGAGTTGCGTCTAAATGATAAGGTATTCCAGACCTTTGCCCTTAATTAAATGTTTGCAATCTGACAAAACAAAGGTCAAAAAACTTTTTTTCTCCTTAATCATCAGGACAAACCTCAGGGTCTAGATCAGGGGTGTAGCTAAAGGCTCATGGGCCCGGGTGAAAAAGTTTATCTTCGGGCCCCCCAACTTCTATTAACCTCCTAATGCAGAGGCATAACTTGAAGCTTCTGGGCCCTAATGCAAAACCTGTAACAGGGCCCTCAACTATAATGCTTTATTCATAGTACTGGGCTCCCTATATGGAGAAGAGAGGCCTTATGGGCCCCCTAAGGCTCATGGGCCCGAGTGCAACCGCATCCCCTATAGTTACGCCAGTGGTCTGGATGTTTTATCCCCAGACTTGGAACTTGGCACTTGCATATGCTTTTCCTCCAATCTTTCTTCCAAAAAGTGTTACAGAAAATGTTGTCTGAGAAAACCAGTTTGATTCTTGTACCATAGCTCCTCTTTGACCAAAAGCGTAGTTGGTTTTCTCTCCTAAGGTTCACACATTGCAGAAAAAAACCTGTCACATTAAGCATGGTACCTGTAGGTCTGAACCTAGGCGCGGTGAAGAAACTAGCTGAAGTTAGGACTGGCAGCTGTATAACAGCAGCTATGGGACCAATTGCTTAGGCATCCTCCATTAAAATAAGTCTTACTGCTAATTCGATTTCTGCGAATCCTCCATGACGGCTCATGTTTTTCCTCCCTGCCATGTATATTTCACATGTGAATACAAATTTTTAAGCAAAGTTTGGCGTTCCTAAGTAGTTATTTATAAAACCCTAGTGAAGATGGGATGAGGAGGGGGTTTCAACTACTTTTCTGTTTCATGTCCCTATTAGGTTAAATGGACAACTCCTGTTGTGCCGTCATGGGGGATTTACAGAAATTGAAATCCCAGTAAGACTAATTTTAACTTTTTTTAAGCAAAAAGTACACCTTGAAAATTGAGATATGAAAGGGACCAACTCTTACTTTTTTTTTAGCCAAGTATGTATGCATACCCTTGCAAATAAGAAATTGCAAATCAAAATATTTCAATATTTAGATTACTAGGCAATGACAGAGGAACATGATGAAAAAATGCAAATACAAGTTTCCAGAATTTATATTAGAATTGGCATAGCCTCCTAGTACCCAGGCTTTAATAATACAGAGAGGAATGGGAAATTGGGAAAATGAGAAGAAAAAGTACTGTGGGAAAGAGAATTGAAGAAAGGTCAGAAAAGCAAGAATCAGGAGAAGAAGGTAGTAATAGAGAAAAGTGCACAAAGCTGCTGGCATTAATCCCAGGTAAGTGGTAAGAGAACAGGTTGGCAGAGACAGCCATATGTTGATATGTTGCTGCAGATTTATCCATGGATTTCACCGATTGTGTCGCAATGGATAAAATCCATGGCATAAATCCATGAAGGACGGGGCACATGCTACATATGGATTTTATCTATTGCATTACAATGGGTAAAATCTGCTGTAAACTCTGCAACATATAGAGTATAGTGCAGATTTGAAAATATGTAGCATGCCTGGACTGCAATTTCACAACCCATATGCAATGTGCAAATACTGAGATACTTTGAAACCCATATGTTATCTGTGCTGAATGCATAGGCAATTACCTAAAACACCATAAAGAAACATTAGGCCAAAAATATGGCATTATACACGACAAGGTTGTATTCAGACGACCGTATATCGGCCAGGTATTCACGCCCAGCCGATATACGGCGTCTCTCTCTGCAGGGGGAGGAGGCTGGAAGAGCCGGGAGCAGTGCTCTGAGCTCCCGCCCCCTCTCTGCCTCCTCTCCACCCCCCTGCACTATTTTCAATAAGGAAAAGCGAGACGGGGGTGGGGCTAATTCCCAAAATTTAGACCCACCCCGTCCCGCCTCCTCTCATTGCAAATAGTGCACAGGGGTGGAGAAGAGGCAGAGAGGAGGTGGGAACTCGGAGCACTGCTCCTGGCTCTTCCAGCCTCCTCCCCCTGCAGAGAGAGACGCCGTATATCGGCCGGCGTGAATACCCGGCCAATGTACGGTCGTCTGAATGCACCCTAAGGGGAAGGTTGACAATCCTAAAGAGTGCTAAATGGTACAGATTCTCCACAAGGTCATGTGTATGTGTGCTTCACATTATACTTTATATCAACCTGGTGGCAGGATTAGCTCAGGATCGCTTTTGCTGCCAGTTAGCAGCCAGTTGGAAGTTTAAAACTAACACTTGGACAGCATTATTAACACGGTTGCAAAACAAAATAGAAAATAAACAGTCTTGCCTTTCCGGCGCTAACTAATACAAGTAGATTTTCCTTTCTATCAACCATAAAACAGCACTTTCAGCAACTTTACTCACAGATAATATTAGTAGCTCTCACAGACCAACTTTCTGTGTGCCCCAGGTAGAGCAGCTCCCTGATCTGCTGGCTGCTCCTTATATCTCCACTCACAGGCTTACTTATTAATTAGCTTGCAGGTGATACTCTGTATGATGCTCTACAGGAGAGAAAGCGAGTCAAAATGTATTCTATCACCACACCTTCTGGCTTGTCATATACCAGCCCATCTATTCCATCCCCCCACCCCACGCCCCCCGCTCCTTCACTGTTCAGGCCACTCAGACTAAGCAACTGTCACCAGTGAACAGTGCGCTCATGACAAAGTATCTTACATTTGTAAAGCAAGTAACCATCTTGTGACCCTATTTCTTTCTTTCCTTAAATTCATCCATTTGAGGGGGCCATAGTTTGTGACTAACTTTTTCCCAATAAGTAATACAGGGTTATTCAAAAAGGAGCAAATTTGGGGATGTAATTACAAACTACAAAAGACGGGTACACAATCCACACATCACTGAAAAGAGGAAGGTTCAAACTTTTTTTTATGGTAAACAAGTAAATTCCATGTTCTGCCACATTGCAGCGCTGTTTCCTGTTGCTTACAGTTTGTAGGAAAATGGCTACACTACAGGATAAATATTTTCATGTGCTTGAGTCTGCTAAGTGTAAAGCCATTGTTCAAGTGCAACATGAATTCCGTTCATGGATTGCAAAAACGGCCGCCTCGTCACAAGCAAGTTTCCGAGTGGCAAAGCTTAAAACTAAAACTGGACACCAGCGCTGTGATGTAGCATAAAATAAAATTTACTGGTATGTCATAAAAAACTTTGAGCCTTCCTCTTTTCAGTGATGTGTGGATTGTGTACCTGTCTTTTGTAGTATGTTTGTAACTGAATCCCCAAATCTGCTCCTTCTTAACCCTGCATTTAAGGGACTCAAGAACCAACTTAATGGCTAGCCGTTCTTTTTTCAGTATCGCATCATTTTTCTCATGTTTATTTAATTTTCTGCTTAAATAAAGCACGGATTGTACTTTTCCATTACTGATCTGTGATAGCCAGTAGATCTGTGATAAAACCGCTCCAATACCTATATTGAAAGCATCAGTTTCTACCAAACTATTTTTTAAGTCAGGGGTTACTAACACCAGTAGAGAACAAAAAGCTAATTTTAATAATTGTAATGTTTTTTCAGCTTCTGAACTCCATTTTATCAGAACTGACTTCTTTCCTTTAGTAAGTCCAGTTAAGGAGACACCTTTGTCTGCAAAATTGGGTATAAACCGTCTATAGTAGCTGGTGATTCCTAAAAATGCCCTGACTTGTTTTTTTATTAATCGTTGGGGACAATTTTGAATTTCTTTTATCTTGTCAATTTAACTCAGATATGTGGCCTCTTCCAAATCAATACTACATTTCTTGGAGTTTGCTGTCAACCTAATGTCCTCAGATTATCAGTCACTGCCTGTACTTTCGCTAGGCATGTCTCCTAGTCTGAACTAAATATCACTATATCATCCAGATAGGCAGAAGTGTATCGTCGGTGTGGTCTCAAAATTCTAGCCAATAGTCTTTCAAACTTTGCAGGGGCACTATGTAGTCCAAATGGCATATTCACACATTGGAATAAATGTTCTGGTATAGTCTGTCTTCTCCTTAGCAGAATCAGTCAGGATTAACTGCAAGTGTGGTTAAATTTTACGTCCTGATGTACCGAGCAGTACCAAATTGATCTATCAGTACGTCAACTCGTGGGATGGGATATACATCAAATTCTGACATGGAATTCAGCTTCCTAATGCCATTGCAGAACTATATAGTACTCCCAGGCTTTGGAATGAACACAATAGGGCTCAACCACTCACTTTGAGACCATTTAATTACCCCCAGAACTCCAACATACTATCGCTTTAATTTCTTTTGAGACTGCCTCTCATCGGGCCTCAGTGGTCTTATAGGGTTGGACATGTACCTTTACCCCAGAATCTGTTATAATGTCATGTTTTATTAGCATTGCCTGCCCCAGTTACTCAGAAAAAAACTTTGTTACAAATAACTGTTAGGGCGCATTCACATGACCGTATATCGGCTGGGTTTTCACGCCCAACTGATATATGGCGTCTCTCTCTGCAGGGGGAGGAGGCTGGAAGAGCCAGGAGCAGGAACTGAGCTCCCGCCTCCTCTCTGCCTCCTCTCCACACCTCTGCACTATTTGCAATGAGAGGAGGCGGAACAGGAGAGGGAGCTCAGAGCATCGCTCCGGCCCTTCAAGCCTCCGTCCCGCCTCTCCTCATTGAAAATAGTGCAGGGGGGGTGAAGAGGAGGCAGAGAGGAGGCGGGAGCTCAGAGCACTGCTCCCGGCTCTTCCAGCCTCCTCCCCCTGCAGAGAGAGACGCCATATATCGGCCGGCGTGAAAACCCAGCCGATATACGGTCGGGCGTATGAATGCACCCTTAGGCTGTGCGTCTGGGACCTGTGGTTCTACAGGTCTCCATTAGCACAACTTCACAGGTGAGAGATAATTAAGCTAGCTAGGTGTGGTGTTCTGCAGCCAATCCCCTCTGGTCTGCTGCACATAAATACCAGCATCTCTTGGTAGTAGATGCTAGTGATTTTACTGTTTTACTCTGTTGTAAACCCACTCAAAGCAGATGTTTGCATGCTTGTCAGAAGTGCCCCACTCACCTTCCCTGATGATGGTCTGGACACTTGTTGTCCCTCCACTCCCCGCGTTCTGGGGTGTGTGCATCAAGTAATATGTGGTACGATGACCGCACAAGTGCATATGCCCGCAGGTTTCTCCCTATGCCTTCACAGGTGCGACCTCCAGACATCTGATGTCTTATATGTGTGTCAGATGGGTGATGCCTGACACTATTCCCGATTATCTCAGCACTGTGGTGTATGGCCTTAGTCCAACATGGTTTTGCAACACTGCTGTGTAGTTTGTAGGTGAAAGGGTTAAATTCTTTTAAGCATCTAGGAAAGCTGGGTGTTGAAAAGAAACTTTGAAGCAGGCTTCAGAAAGACTGTCATATCCCCTCAGGGGGGGGGGGGGGGGGGGGGGTCTGTGATGTACTATAGCCTTTGCTAAACCAGAGCTAGAAAATGTTTACCTTAAGAGATAAGGACAAGAATAGGCCCTTCACAATCCAGTAAATTGTCTTCCCCATTCTTCAAGCTGGTTACAGCTGATAACTTTTGGAGCCAAATCCGAACAAAGGGTTTTCGCTCTAAACAAAGAAAAAATGTAATTTGAAAATAATGACTGACCTGCACATCGCAGCCCGCTAACAAGGATATTTTGCGAAATGTCACATCACCATGAATAATAATACTCCTATCTTTGTGGGATGCTCAGAAACCAAAGAACCACAGATCTGGGAAAGTATATGTCCCACCCCCCTCGTATGGGGGCTCAAAACGTACGTAATATTTTCATTGTGGGTCCCACCCACACAGAGTTATGAAAGAAATATGGATTTAAATGTCCATGTGCTTCAATGTAAAACAGACCCCCACTGGGGGTGGAAGGAGCTAGAGGAACGTTACTTCACTGAGAGTTTAAAAATCGCATAGGAAGAGGAGCTTTGTATGTCTGTGCAGGTGGCCAGACATGTGCTCTATGCGCATTCCTGTTCTGTGTGGTATGCATGACCTTGTGTGCTGGTGTGAACAGTGACTTGCTCCGTATGTCTGTGCAGGTGGCCAGACGTGAGGTGTGAACTGTCGCGTTCTGTGTTCAGTGTGTGTGTGAACAGTGTCCTGTCCTGTTTTTTGTACATCTCTCCAGGTTCCTAATCAGGGATCGCCAGGTCGAAGATGAAGGCAGTGAGTCATCCTTATCGGGACAATCACCCCACTTTTAGGCATGAGTTCCCCACTTTCCCTGATTGGTAAGGGACAGGTGTCCTTTCATCTTTACCTGGAGAGGTGCAATTGGTCTATGCAACATTATGAGAGTTGTTGCGGTTTTATTAAAACACCTTCTTGCATCCATTCTGAGGCGTGGTGCTTTAGTGCATGGCATGGACGTAATAATAACTATTTCTTTAGTACATCAGACAAAGACTGGGCTATCCTTACCACCTATACTGGTTTATCAGGCATGGGCAGAGCCAGCTCTGCAGACCGAGTAAGCCGATCTTTCCAGGGTTTTATCAGGTTAACATGGTAAATCTATTCTGGGTTTTTTACCTGGCTGACATTATAGGTCACATCATTTACTTTTTCCTTTATTTCAAAAGGCCCTTGCCATTTGGCAAGAAGCTTACCTTCTGTTGTAGGGATAAGGATTATTACCCGGTCGCCTAGTGTAAATGTGTGAACTTTAGCAACTTTGTCTTGGATCATTTTATAGGCTTGCTGAGCCTGCTCCATATGCTCTTTAACAATTAGCATGACCGCTGTAATTCAGTCCTGTATCTATCCTGTGAGATGTTCTATTGAACTTTTATAAGGGGTGACTTGTCCTTCCCATGTTTCTTTAGCCACATCTAGTAGACCATGATGGTGTCTACCATACGAAAGTTCAAAGGGTGAGAACCCTGTTAATGACTACGGTACATCCCTTATGGAAAACAGTAGATTTGGAAATAAAAAGTCCCAGTCTTTTCTGTCCTTGTCTACCACCTTTTTGAGCATTTGTTTGAGGGTCTCCTTGAATCTCTCAACTATACCATTGTTTTGGGGGTGATAAATGGATGTGCACAGCCGTGAGATTTTGTACATCTTACATAGTTCTTTTGTTACCTTTGATATAAAGGGGGTAACCTGTGATTTGTGAGAATTTCTTTTGACATGCCAACTCTACTGCATACCTGGACCAGTTCTTTTGCAGTAGTCCGAGATGATGTATTGCATAGCTATGGCCTCAGGGTGGCATGTGGCATAATCTACAATAACTAAAATGTGTTGACCTCACTAAGTGCCTTACCAAATCCATCCCAATCCACTCAATTGGTACTTTGATAATGGGCATGGGTACTAGGGACTACAAAAATGAGGCCTAGGTGCCGAAATCTGACACTTCGGTCACAAGTCAAAGTAGGTTTTAACATTACCATGTACTCCAGGCCAGAAAAACCTTCACAATATGCTTTATGTCGTTTTCTGGACCCCCAAATGGCCACACATAATGTGCTCATGTGCCAGATCCAGGACTATACTCCGGTAGATTTTTGAAACAGCCAATTACTGCACTGTATCTTCCCCCTTTTTATCAATATGATATACTAAATACTTTTCAAGAGCCATATATGGGAAAATAAGCCAGACTCTCTGGAAAGGGTAGAGTTCTTTATTAGCTCACTTTGAAAATCATCCTTCCTGACTAGGTCAGGCATAAACTTATCAGTATCAGCCTCTCTTAGGGTGCATTCCCACGAACGTATATCAGCTCGGTTTTCACGCCGAGCCGATATACATTGCCCTCGTGTGCAGGGGGGGAGGATGGAAGAGCCAGGAGCAGGAACTGAGCTCCCGCCCCCTCTCTGCCTCCTCTCCGCTCCTCTGCACTATTTGCAAATGGGGAGAGGTGGGGCGGGGCTAATTCTCGGAATTTAGCCCCGCCCCGGCCTGCCTCTCTCCATTGCAAATAGTGCAGAGGGGTGGAGAGGAGGCAGAGAGGGGGCGGGAGCTCAGTTCCTGCTCCTGGCTATTCCATCCTCCCCCCCTGCACACGAGGACAACGTATATCGGCTCGGCGTGAAAACCGAGCCGATATACGTTCATGGGAATGCAGCCCACGGCTGGGTTCACACTGGGCGGATTTGTCACGGAAATTCAGTCTGGAGTTTTGCCACGGCAAATCCGCCTGCAGCTGCTAATCCCAGGATTAGCCATCCATGTGGACGAGATTTCTCAGAACTCGCTGGCAGCAGCGGGTTTTAAAGCAGCGTATTCACGGCAGAAATCTCGCGGTTTTTCGCTTCGGCCAAACTGCGAGATTTCCGCCTGGGATCCGCCCACTGTGAACCCAGCCTAAGTGGCTCCTCTAAATCTCTCACCGCAACAAAAAGCAGAAAATAAAGGGATTTTTCGGTAGATACCTCAATTACACCCTCCTGTGGGAAGATCTAAATAGGTTTAGGGTCTCGGTCTGAAGTTGTGAGGGTTTCAAGTGCACCACTTTTTGGCACGAGATTATTCTTCCACAATTCCAAGTAATGCGAAAAAAATCCCCTACCAGAACTACATTGTGTACCAATGCTGGGACTAACCCAATGGTTATAAATAGAGATGAGCGAGCGTACTCGGAAAAGCACTACTCGCTCGAGTAATGTGCTTTATCCGAGTATCGCTGTGCTCGGGTCTGAAGATTCGGGTGCCGCTGCGGCTGGCAGGTGAGTCGCAGCGGGGAGTAGGGGAGAGCGGGCGGGAGAGAGGGAGAGAAAGATCTTACCTCCGTTCCTCCCCGCTCTCCCCTGCAGCTCCCCGCTCCGTGCCGGCACCCGAATCTTCAGGGACGAGCACAGCGATACTCGGATAAAGCAAATTACTCGAGCGAGTAGTGCTTTTCCGAGTACGCTCGCTCATCTCTAGTTATAATACACCGCCCCATAGGGAGCAGTAATACAAACAATGGTAAATACATGTGTCCCCATGCACATAAGTCTATATAAGGTTCATACAGGCTAAAAAGGGAATGCAAAAGCCTTGCTTGTGTCACCCCACTCCTAGTGTCCAATAAAGCAATTACAGTTTTATCGTCTATTAACCCACACCGATGTCTCTGTACATGCCACCTGTGTGAACACTGACAGGCAGTTTTTCAAAAAGGCAATATTACAATGCATCGGCTCAGCAGTCTTCAGACAGTTTATAATAATATAGTCTAATTCTTGACACCGAAAACACCTTAGGCTGGGTTCACATGGGGCAGATTTGCTGCGGAAATTCCGTCCGGAATTTCGCCGCAGCAAATCCGCCTGCTAATCCTGGGATTAGCCAGCCATGTGGACGAGATTTCTCAGAAATCTCGTCCACACGGGACGGCAAATCTGCCGCGGCAAAGCCAACAGAAGCCGGCACTGCGGCGCGGATTAGCCGGCCGCAGCATGCTCATTCTTTTTCTTCCTCCGCTGCGGCCGCGCTCTCCTCTATGGGAGCGCCCGATGCAGCGGAAGAGCGAGCGGCCGGGCCGCTTCAAAACCCGCGGCTAAGTGCCGCGGGTTTTGAAGCAGCGCTTCTCCCGGCGGAAATCTCACGGGTTTTCGCTGCGGCCAAACCGCGAGATTTCCGCCAGGATTTCCGCTGTGTGGGAACCCAGGCTTAAGGTCCCTTTACTTGGTACAAAGTTCTGTCTTTTAGGTTTCGCTGAGCCCCCAGTCTCATTATCATTTTCACCATCAAATGCGTTTACTTGTTTCCTGACACCTTTAAACCCCAGAGCAGTCTTAAGGCCCATTTACACCAGCCGACGATTGAAAAAAAAAAAGAAAATCGCCACTCAGCGGTTGTTTTTGCTATCATTTATGCATCTAAACGCGCGCCGATTGTAGCTGATCGTTTAATTCAGTCCAACCTAAAAAAATCGTTCATTCTTATCAGCAGTTCTCCACGGGGAGTGCTGATGCAATTGTTTCCCCGGAGAACAAAGGCTCTGAGTACAGATAAGAGCCCTCGAGGTCTCCAAGGGGTCACCCATTTCCTCAATGCCGGTGGAAATGCTCTTAAGTATTTGTCCATGACAACACGCTGTATTACTTCAGACACCGGCAAAACCTCAAGTTGCAGCCATTTTCGGATTAGGTGCACAAGATTAAACTGTAGTTGTCGGTTATCTGTCACCAAATTTTAAACCCTTTCAAATTCACTGTCTGACATCTTCCTGCATTCTTATTGAAGCTTGTACAGCTCCAATGTCAGAAAATATCGCACACAGTGGCGCACACACACTGGCTTTAGCCAGCAGATGGCACCGTTGTGTAACAGCAAAAAGAGAAAGCCTTTTAGGAAACCCTGAATCCAAAATTAGATGACCTATTCCTCCCCAGACAGTTTTTTTTACCGCATCTTCTCCTCCCCGACCTTCTCCTGGCTCCTCCAGTCCCCTGGGTCACGTCACCTCCAGCTGTCCGGATCCTCTTCTGCCTGTTTTGGAGCGTCCATTAGCTGCAGTTCACTTTCTGCAGGGCAGTGAACGCTACGAGTGACATAACGCTCACTGCCTAGCAGGGAATGCCAATTCCTTGGCCGCCTGCTTTAGCGTGCATGTGCGATATCTCGCTGCTAGTGCTTCATATAGTATATGAAACACTATTGGCGAGACATCGTGCATGCTCAGTCGCACTAAAGCAGGTGGCCGAGGATTCGGCATTCCCTGCTAGGCAGTGAACGCTATGTCACTAGTGACTGGGTACATTGCCCTGCAGGAAGAAGAATGCCGGCAATGTACGCTTCGTCACAGGAAGAAGAGGATCCAGCCCGCTGGAGGTGACGTGACCCAGGGAACTGGAGGAGCCAGGAGCCAGGCAGGAGAAGTTCTAATAAGAAGACTGCCTGGGGAGGAATAGGTAAGTATAGATTTTTTTTAATGACAGAACCCCTTTAATCAGCCAGTAGGGGATATTCTCTTTGTTGCTCCACGCAGGAGAGAAAGTGAGGGGAAACCTCCTTTCTATAACCGCGCCTTCGGCTTATCACAGTCTAATATCTGCTCATGTACTCATATTTTACATATCCAAAACGTAAAATAAACAAAAATTTCAAAAGTTCACTTATGTTTAGTGAAAATTTGTATCTTTTCTTCGAATGGGGGCCTGTATGGGTCTGGCATAGAATCCATTTTCAAGGGCCACCGGTATCTATGGGACCCACCTCTAAAGCTTAAATTTGATTGTTTAACACTGATCTGTTAATTCATTATACAGAGTTTCTCATTAGAAAGAGCAGTTTACAAGCTATAAAGATAACAGGAGATTAAGAGGCTTGCACTGAAAGCAAACACTGACAAGCACAATGCTCTGTGCTGCTTCTTTCAAGAACTAATCAATAATTGGAATAACAAGAGCCAAAAGCAGCAACGATTTAAATGTTAAACTTAAAAAAAAATAAAATATATATATATTAAAAAAGGTACTGCAGCAATGTTTTTGTCTTTATAAGGCCGCCTGCACATGAACGGATTTGCATTGTGGAATCCGCGGTCGGCATCCACACTGTGGTTCTGCAGCAAATACCGTTCATAGTATGCTATGGTAAATCGCTTCTTCTGCACACTTGTGGAAACAAACTGCGATTTCCACGAGTGGAAGAAAAATTGCAGCATGCTCTATTCTTGTGCGGTTTCCACACGGACGACTTCCATTGAAGTCAATAGAAGCTGTCCGACCCGTGGGCCTTCCACAATTGACATTTCGGATAGGTCGCAAGCACCAGCATCCTCCCCCAGCGATGTTGCGGGAAAATGAAACAGTTAAAAAAAAAATCTGTACTACGCAGGTCTGATGGCGGCTCGCCGCAGCCACCTGCAGCTTGGAGAGAGAAGATAAATGACAGGTACGCAGGGTTGCCGGACGGGCACAGGGCCAGATTCCACTGTGGGCTCCCGCATGTGGAAACTGGCCTGTTCGTGTGTATGTGACCTTAGGCTTTACTCACACAAGTGTTTTATCATGGCAAAGTGCGACCATTCCAAAGCATCCGTTCAAATGGGCGGTTTTCCAGTGTGTAAAAATGGCTGGCTGGAAAAATAGAGCCTACTGTGCGCATTCCGGCTGGCTGATTTCACACCGGCCGGAGAAGATAGGTCTGGACCTATCTTTTCAGCTGGAATACGCCGGCCGGTCCCATAGACTCCTATGGGAGCCTATGAGAGCTGCTGGAAAAGGGAGGTGGGAGATAGTTTAGCAGTGGTTCTGCTAAACTCCCTCCCCCTCTCCGCACCTTGATGGCTGCTGGCAAAAGGAGGGGTCGAGATGGGACTGGAGTTAAGCACACTACGGTATCCTGAGTTAGGTGCTCAACGGTATCTTGGACTGCGGCGTATGCTCGCCGCATCCGGCCGTCTGAACGGGTGACAAAACAGGAGATGCAGCCGTGACTTGGTCACGTCTGCCTCTCGTTCGTGTGATTTTCGTCCGTGCTGTGGCCATGATGCGGGCAGCCATAAACTGCAATGCCTGTGTGAAGGATATAATATAATAATATCTTACATATAATAATGTAGAGGTTCTTGTGATAAATCAGTCACATATAACCTTTTTCCTTTAAGGCCGGCTGCATATGAGTGTAAGTGTATTTACGCATGCATTTGTGCGGTTGACAAAAAAAACAAAAAACAAAGCATGCTCCCATTGATTTCAATTGGCAATTAGGTTTAATTAGTTAAGTATGTGCTATTTTCGTGCGCGAGACACACAAATTAAAACGTGCTGCATATTTTCTTGCAGAAATGAAATGCTCGCGCGCAAAAAAAAAAACGCACATCCAACTGAACCCATTGATATGGATGGGTTCTATGCACGGCATATTATTGCGCACACAAGTTTTGCAAGCGTAATATGTATTTGTGTAAATAAGCCCAAGCCCACACTGCGGAATCTCAGTGTATTTCTATATGGTGTGACTTCAGCCTGCCTTCCCTGCCTCTTGCTGGTGATAGACGTCTCCCTAGCAGTGAAGCTGCATCTCATAAGAGATTCTGTACGCAGATAGTACAGGCAGCTGGGGAAGACTGAGAATTATAACCCTGCAGCTAACCATTGTGGGGATTCATCTATTATATCACTGCTCTCCTGGTTCCTTAGATAAGGCAGAAATTGTATCTCACAGCTCTCTATGGGGCGCATACAAAGGAACAAGGAGGTGGAGCTTGGTGGAAAGGGGAGGGGTCTGAGAGATGCCAGCTCAGATTAGGTATATGATGTTATACTGTAGTTCACAGGAAGTCAGCCACAAAGGGGAGATTGACATTCTGTATAAATAGGACACCAAGCTATAGACTGGTGGCCAGGCGGGGGATCACATGACGTAGCTGTCATAATAAAAGGATTAAAATGCATAAATGCAACTCATCTGGGATGAAACAATTTACACTGAGAGGATATTGCTGGTAAAGTAACAATGGATGTCCAAAAAAATGTGAAGAGTGCTTCTTTAAAGGGCCACTCCAGCAAAAACGCATTTTCCCAAAACCTCACTTCTTACCTGATTGTCACACTCTGGACATGCCCTTTGTGTCTTGCATTCACATCCATGTAGTGCAACTTCCTAACAAATTCTTAGCAAACACCATCTTGATTTTTAGATTTCTCTCTGCTTTCTCTTCCTGATGGTGAATACCCATTTGCGCTTTTCTTGCATGTTTTTTTCACGCGATATCGCTGCGTTTTTTTTTTTACATGATTGTCAATGGGACTTTCTAATGTTAAAAACGCATCGCACAAAAATTGCAAAGCACAAACTTGGGATGCGGTTTTAACATTAGTTAGTCCCATTGACAATCGCGTTAAAAAAGTGTGCAGGAGCCCTAAGTGTTTCCCAACCTTTTTCAGCTTGTGTCATGCCACGGTAAAAATCGCTATCCCACAGCACTTCCTCAGATCAAAAAAATTCTGTCTTACTCCTGCCCTCCCCTTCCCATGGAACCAGGTTGCCACAGAGCTGTGGTTGGGAATCACTGCACTATGCTATGCTAGCAATCCTATGATGCATCTGCAGCGTCCGAGGAGCGGGCCCACAGCCAACGATATAGCGGAATAGATAAGGCCTTGTCATGGGGCTCTACCATCTTTTTTTACAGGGAAAACCCAATCTGCGGTTTACCTGAAAGTCTTGGTCACTCGTGACGCCATGGTTCCGTCCTCTGCGGTGAATCCAGAAGTTGGAATAAATAGTCCACACACACAGGAATAGCTTTCTGAGAAAAACCGTGAACGGTCAGCAGAGCTCGTTTACTTTAGGATACATACAGGATAGTGGTGACAGGGAAGATTCTCAGGATGGCAGAAGAATCCACAGTCCCAGTTATCTGTGGGGTTCTTCTCCCGGCGACTCTCTTCACTTTCTCTCCAGCTCTCTACCAGTACATACTCACAATTTGAAGTTGCAATCAGTACTACATGGCAGCTCCTCTCACTCTCTCTCAGTACTCCATTCTAGCACCGAGGTGGCCTCGGTGGATTGGGCTCAGGGCAGACATCAGGCCATTACTCAGCCTCTACCATTTTAGGGATCTTCCTAAGACGAGGCACAACTTCTCCTACTCAATAAGAGTTACTTTTTCTCCTCCAGGCAGGCTCCACTGCTTGCACTCTTACAGACTCAGACTGACTTATACTTAGACTGACTTGCACTGCATCCTTGCAAACATATATACATAGCATGATCACATGAATTACAACATGATACATTTCTCAGACATTACCCAGACATTAACCCATTTAGTGCTGCAGAGGTGCAATACACATCAAATGCATTCACATTTATGGAGGGGCACCACTAACTAGGGGCCACTACACATCAGCACAGTATTACATGACCAGCTAGAGACAGTACCATCTCTGCCTGCTGGGTGGACACTGTAATTATCATTACCTTCTATACTCACCTAAATATGCTACAGATCATAAGTATACAGTCATGGAGGCTGAACTACCATCTTTTTCATTATAACCAATGACAGCCCTACTGGGATGAATGATCATAATTAGGATTGTTTGGCTCCATGTGGGGCCGAGTGGTAAGGCAGCAGAAATGCAGTCCAAGCTCTCACTCATGACCTGAAGGTTGCAAGTTCAATTCCTGCATGGTTGAGGTAGTTGGCTCAAAGTTGACTGAGCCTTCCATGGTTCTGAGGTCAGTAAAATGAGTACCCAGTTTGTTGTGGGGCAAAATGATAACTGGGCAAGGCAAACCATCCCGCAAAAAAAAACTGCCAGGCACCAGGGAACTTTACCTTATGTCCCCTAATAGAATTTGAATTATTTATCAGTGCTCGTCTACACAAGCAAATTGCTCCATGTAAAAGGACAATAAGCTCACTGAGGGATCACATTACATGCTGCCCATAGAAATATGGGAGAAGCAGACACACAAGCACACAGATGCCGCTTCAGCTAATAGTAAGAAATAACAGCAGGAACAACTATGCAACAGCCAACCAACTATGCAAAACCGAAAACTGCAACAGCAAACTGAGATGGCAGGAGGTGACAATACAGCAGGAAACTTCTGGCTGATCCTAACACCATGCTGCTAATGCTTCTCCATATATGAGAGATAGAGGATCACAATCTCCTCTACTTTCTATGCACTGTGTGTGGTAGACATCATGGCAGCTAGTCTCCACCCACCAGCTCAGGTAAAAAAAGAGTTGGAAATGCAGCTTGCAGAGGGAAAAGCTGGTAAAAATGCAGGATACAAGTCATATAATGGCCAGATATAATATTATTCCTCACATACACACACGGTAGCTTATTTGGAAAGTCACATGAACGTTCAGGTATTCTTTATAACACGTTACTAAAGTATGTTATCTTATTCTGCATGGTTAGTTTGCATTTGTCTTCCATTTAATGACTGTTTTTTTGTGTGTTTTCTTTTACCAATCACTTGCAGCACTAAGAAATGGGTTCTTCTTACGTTTTAAGACATAGCATTTACTTAACTGACTGTGTGTCACATCTGTTGAGGGTGACAGCTGCACATTTTTCATGAATATGAATGAGGGGTTGCCACAGTCTTGACCCTGTTACTCACATTACTAGACACTATATATTTAAAGAGTTCAGCACAAGATTGTTCAAATGGTGGAGAAACTCATTAAACAAGTGGCAAGTACATTCTTACTGACCTTCGGGAAACAATTTGTATAATCACATAATAATAAAACAAGGTTATACAGTAGGGCATCCAGGAGCACCCGGCTGCAGAAAGGAACATAAGGGAATAAGAACCAAATCCTTTAGGGTGAATGGCCTCTGGGTTGATGATGCATTTATAATGTTCTTCATTAGAGATGAGAGAGCATACTCGCTAAGGGTAATTACTCGATCGAGCATTACCCTTAGTGAGTACCTGCCACGGGGGAGAGGGGGAGGAACGGAGGAGAGATCTGTCTCTCCCTCTCTCCCCCCCACTCCCCCCTGCTCACTGCCGCAACTCGCCTATCACCTGTGCCGGAAGCCAAACCTTTTCTTCCGAGCGGGGAGATACTTGCTAAAGACAATGCTCACTCGAGCAATTGTCCTTAGCGAGTATGCTCGCTCATCTCTATTCTTCATCACTGGATTTACAGAAACACAAATGAAGTGTTCAGAAAACAGATCGCCTTCCAAATAGTAATACAAGTAGTAGACTCACATAGAATGTAACAGCAAAATCTCAGTGTTCTTGTTTTTTGTATAAAAGGTGTTCGGGTGGTTTCACATCTCTGGTCGGAGAGGTGGGATCAAATAATAAAAATTATATAAAATAGATCCATATACATATCTTATAAAAAAAATCATAAACAAATAATAGTGGAGACCACATCTGGGATACTGTGTTCAGTTCTGGAGACCTCATCTACAGGAAGACATTGATAAAATGGAAGACGGGCTACAAAAATGGTGTAAGATCTCAAGAAAAAAACTTTAGATGTAATCCTTTCCAATCAATTTCCCTGCCACTTGAACACTCCCCAGATCTTAGTTATTTTGGTCAGGAAAAAGTGTGGGGATTCCTTGGAATTACTCAGCAGAAACACATAAAAATGAACTGTCATGATTTTATTACTAATTTTTTGAAAACTAACAATTTCCAATCCAGTATCGGCCCTCATCAGACATTAAGATTTTCCTGCATAGCTCCCATGTCGGATGAGGGCCGACACATGTTTCTAGCAGTATGCAGGACAGAGCTCCGATGTCAGTGGCAGTTCTGCATATATATGCTACAGTATACAGAACATTGAGAAATATCCACAGTGCAGGGAAAAAGGTAACTGAACCATTGAGGTTAAAAACCCGCAGATCCCCATTTAGCAACAATCACCTCACTATTAAACTCGGCGATCACGTTACTAATGTCAGGGTTTTAGCAGACCTGCCAGTGACTAATATGACTACCATGGATGTTCCAGAAAAGTGTGAAATTAAGAAAAAAAAAGATAATGTGAATGACCCCAAGAGGTCTTACATGAATAAAAAAAATAGTCAATAAGATTAAGTTTTAAAAAAATTAAAGAATACAATAAAAAAAATATATATAAAAAAGAAAACGACCCATTGCCGATGCCAACCTAAACTGTCGCAATATGTTCCCTGTAGTCCAATTATCAAAACGTCCGAAACAAAATGAGAGAATAGAATTAAAAACCGGCAGTGAAAAGGCGCAACACTCCAGGTTAGAGCATGTAGGAAGCGACCAAAGGTGTGGGAAACTTCTCCTTTTAATTAATAAAATACGTGATCAGCATATGAAAGCGCATTATGGGGATAAAGATATACAACAATTGGTCCCAAAAAGGGTTAATAATTAGAGATGAGCAAACCTACTCGGCCACGCCCCTTTTTCGCCCGAGCACCGCGATTTTCGAGTACTTCCGTACTCAGGCGAAAAGATTCGGGGGGCGCTGTGGGTGAGTGGGGGGTTGCAGCGGGGAATGGGGGGGAGAGGGAGAAAGAGAGGGCTCCCCCCTGTTCCCCGCTGCTTCCCCCGCTCCGCCACGCCTCCCCCTGCCCCCCAGCGCCCCCCGAATCTTTTCACCCGAGTACGGAAGTACTCGAAAATCGCGGTGCTCGATCGAGTAATTACTCGAAACGAGTATATTCGCTCATCTCTATTAATAATGAGATCCTGTTTGCCTGTGTGGTGATGGTCAGCCACGGTAGGACAGGAGAAACAGGATCTCCTTATTAACTCTTTTTGGGACCCATTAATTGCTTGTATATGTTAAACACCAGCTGAACTGATGAAGGGGTTATCCCCGAAACGCGTCTTCACATGCTGATCACGTATTTTATTAAATTAAAGGAAAAGTTTTGCACACCTTTGGTCCCTTCCTACTTGCTCTATCACACCCACCCAGGTGGTGCGTCATCTAGTCAGGCAGCACCTCCACCATGGAAGATACCATTCTACTCTCTTCACCACATATGTAGTTTCATCCTTCACAATAAACACAACTATACGGGTTTTGCTCCACCCCTCTCTTCTTTCCTTCTTCGAAACAAAATGAGGAACCCATTGCTGTACTTTATTTTAGCTTAAATACACTAATTTTAAAAATAAACCATAAATTAAAAAAAAACTTTTTTCTAGGCTTTTACCCCCAATAAAACTAAAAACGGAAAAAAAAATTCTGTGGAAAAAAAAGGAACAAAAAAGAGCCCTACACGTCACAAGAAAAAAGTAAATGCAGCAAAAATAATTTTAGTAGCGGAAGGAAAAAAAAATAGGGTTGTAAAACTACCACATGGGTAAAATCCCCAAAAAGTATCTGGCCCTTAAGGGTTAATGCGACATTCCCTCCTCTGTCTCAGACCCAAATCAATCCTGCTTGCACTTGAAGTGATCAAGCTTCTATAAGCATAGTAGGAAATTGTTCACGATCCAGAAGTGATTATCACCTTAGGGCCCATCCTTATACAACAGTGCATGGAGCTTCTTCCAATGTGTGAAGAACAATAAATGTAAGCACCATATATTTATTAGTAATGATGCCTGACATCCCAAAGTAATAAGGGGGAATGGTGCCCGGTGTAACCAGTTCATTCAGATTGCCCCGGTCTGCACTTAGTTCCATGTAGGGATATAAACAGATGCTACAACAATGGCTCTACACCTGGCTTCCGTTCTGTAGATTCTTTCCCTCCGGGCTAAGTTTGATCATACAGCGTATTTAATACAGTCTCTTCCCTTATATGGAAGCACACATTCCTCTCGACCATAGAATACACTGAATGGTTAGCAATGAATTCTTTAGCAAGAACAAATAGTGTTTGATTTTTCTTTCCATGCAGTTCACATCAGTTGAAATGGCATTCATAAACATAGATGAGATTGCGGTAGTAGATAGAAGAGGCTTGGCACACTCTCCTCCAAGTTCAATGCTTCAAGTGACTCTCCGCCTTCATCTCAATGTCATTTTAGGTCCAGAATTCTTGCTGTTTAACTTTTTAATGTAGCTTTACAGCAATCAGAGCTTTATTTTTCTGATACAAAGTTCCAAATGCCCAGAGGCGTAACTTGAAGCTCCTGGGCCCCAATGCAAAACCTGGAACGGGGCCCCCAACTATAATGCTTTATTCATAGTACTGGGCCTCCTATATGGAGAAGAGAGGCCTTATGGGCCCCCCAAGGCTCCTGGGCCCGGGTACAACCGCATCCCCTGCATCCTCTAGATTTACACCCCTGCCCTTAATGACTACGGGTGCTTTTACATCTTTGGTGGGGGTTCCACTTTCCTGCTCCGTTTGGGAAGCATGCAAGGCAAACCCCCCTAGATGAATGGGTCCATTGACTATAATGGTGCCCCTTTTGGTTTCCTCAAAGCATTTTACTGGAAGAAAAAGCTCTGCATGCAACGCTGTTTCTTCCAGTATTTTGTCCCGGATTTGTGACGGAAGTTTCAGGGCAGATTAGAGATGAGCGAGCATGCTCGGTTAAGGAAATTACTTGAGCGAGCATCGACATTTTCGAGTAACTGCCTAATCGTCCGAAAAGATTCGGGGGGCGGGGGGGAGCAGAGGGGAGCGGGGGGAAGAGAAAAAGAGAGAGATCTACCCCTGTTCCCTCCTGCCCTCCCCTGCCGCCTTCTGAATCTTTTCGGACGAGTAGGCAGTTACTCGAAAATGCCGATGCTCGCTCGAGTAATTTCCTTAACCGAGCATGCTCGCTCATCTCCAATGCAGATGTGCACCCGGCGAAAGATCCACCACTACTGCAAGCTGTGGCATTATCAAGATCAATGCATGCAGTAAGTTTCTATGCCCTCTCTAGGGCCAGCTGCTTGCAGAAAACATATTACCTTTGAGGCCCCCTGTCCATGGCCGAGGCGGAATATCGTTAGCGATATTCCGCCGCAGGGGAGGAGGAAGGAGAGGTGACAGGTCCCTGAGATGAGTCTATCTAACAGATAATCTCACTGCGTAGAATCATGGCAATCGCAGCATGTCACAATTTAAATCCCGCGAGCAGAGAATCACTGTGATTCTCCGCTTGTGGACACCGGCACTGCGCTTTCCATAGCAACAGTATGGAAAGCTTTACAGCGCGTGATCCGCAGGCAATTTATCACTCGCGGATCATCGCCAGTGGACAGGCAGTCTTAGTCTACATTCACATGAAGTGGATTCTTTGCAACAGAAAATCAGCGGGAGATTTTGGTGCAGATCCACTTCAAAATCCATATGTAAGGGCCCCTTCACAGGAGCGTGCAACATATTTGCGCTATGGACAAGGCGGATTTACGTGCGTGTCTGTGCATTGTACTGTACTTTTTTGCGCATACAGGGCCTATTCATATGTGCGCGCAACAGCCCACCACCTTGATTTAAAAAGCTATTAGTTCCGGGTGTGTTTTTTTCACCGCTGTATTTTGCGCACGCCCTAGCATATTGTATGCACATTTGCGCACTACCCCTTCGATTTCAATGGGATCCTTTGGCATAAAATAGAGCATTCTTTGCGTGCAAGAGAAATGCACACGCAAAAAAAGAAAATGCGAATGAACCCATGAAAGTCAATAGGTTCTATTCTCTGCGTATTGTGCACACACATTTTGCATGCGCAAACACGCGTGCAAATACGTCCGTGTGGAGGAGACCTAGCACACAGATTTTAATGCGGATTTTAAAGCAGTTTTCACCCTCTGATTTGAAGAGGTGAAATCCATGCTTAAAAACCGCAGCATTAATTGACATGCTATGGATTTAAAATCCACATGACAGTTCAGTTTTCACTGCAGATTTCAATCTCATCCACACTGCTCGTACTGTAAAATGCTGCAGGTTTTCCACAGCACATCCTGCTGCAGAAAATGCACGGCATTTCCACTAAGCGTTACCCAAAAGTTAAAGGGCTTCTGTCAGTCAACTACACTGCGCTATTTAAAAGCAGCACAATATGGGGACAAGTCCTTTCTCCTATAAGTGCAAATCGCATAAAACAAAATTATGTCTTTGGCAACTTAGGACTCCTTCCCACGGACGGATTTCCGCTGCGTAATACGTGGTGGAAATCCGCTGCGTTGTCCGCAGCTATTAGGTTCTATTGAACCTAATAGCACAATGCTTACGGTGCGGAATTCCACCGCGGAATTCCGCACCGTGAAAATTGCCCGTCCTCACCCGCAGCATGCTCTATTTGCCGCGGGTGAACGCGCGGACGGCTTCCATTGCAGTCAATGGAAGACGTCCGTCACGCTATCTTCTGCTGTAGCACAGCGGAAGATAGAGTGAAACCGCTTCCACGCCTACCGCCAGCTACGCCAGAGCGCCGAAGCGTCGTGTGGGACGTAGGACGCCAGATCCGGAGGTAAGTATTGGGGTCTCGGGGGGGGGGGGGGGGGGGGGCGCCATGACGGGCTCCGCCGCGGAATTACAGTAACTTCTGTCAGCAGTCTGACAACCACCAGTGAGAAGAATTTGGGAGTACAAGTTTCTAATTATCTTTGACACTCTCAACACAGGCATCAACATTTCAAGCGGTTTCATGTATCATTGGAGAATATGAGAAATCTATAGCACAGATAACACACCTATGCGGTGATCCCCTAACACCAATCTAGAGACCATAAAACTGTCACATCCATATCAGTGGACTAATTTAGTATTTACTCCTCTGCTCATCCTGTTCTGGTATTGTTTTAAGTGCAAATTAATCACACCATGTCTGTGCCTTGTCATATGTGTATATAAAAATATTAGAGATGAGCGAGCACCAAAATGCTCGGGTGCTCGTTACTTGAGACGAAATTTTCGCGATGCTCGAGGGTTCGTTTCGAATAACGAACCCCATTGAAGTCAATGGGCGACTCGAGCATTTTTCTATATCGCCGATGCTCGCTAAAGTTTTTATTTGTGAAAATCTGGGCAATTCAAGAAAGTGATGGGAACGACACAGCAACGGATAGGGCAGGCGAGGGGCTACATGTTGGGCTGCATCTCAAGTTCCCAGGTCCCACAATTAAGCCACAATAGCGGCAAGAGTGGCCCCCCCTCCCAACAATTTTTACTTCTGAAAAACCCTCATTAGCATGGCATACCTTAGCTAAGCACCACACTACCTCCAACAAAGCACAATCACTGCCTGCATGACACTCCGCTGCCACTTCTCCTGGGTTACATGCTGCCCAACCCCCCCGCACGACCCAGTGTCCACAGCGCACACCAAAGTGTCCCTGCGCAGTCTTCAGCTGCCCTCATGCCACACACTGGCCTCATAGCCACACCACCCTCATGTCTATTTATAAGTTCGTCTGCCATGAGAAGGAACCGCAGGCTCACACTGCAGAGGGTTGGCATGGCCAGGCAGCGACCCTCTTTAAAAGGGGCGGGGCGATAGCCCATAATGCTGTACAGAAGCAATGAGAAATCCAATCCTGTGCCACCTCCATCAGGAACTGCAAACGTGGGCATAGCAATGGGGAACCCATGTGCCACACACTATTCATTCTGTCAAGGTGTCTGCATGCCCCAGTCAGACCGTGTTTTTTTATAAATAGTCACAGGCAGGTACAACTCCGCAATGGGAATTCTGTGTGCACCCACAGCATGGGTGGCTCCCTGGAACCCACCGGCGGTACATAAATGTATCCCATTGCAGTGCCCAGCACAGCTGAGGTAACGTCAGGTTTAATGCAGGTGGGCTTCGGCCCACACTGCATGCCCCAGTCAGACTGGGGTTCTTTAGAAGTGGAAACATGGAGTTACAACTCCGTGTGGACCGACAGCATGGGTGGGTCCCAGGAAGCCACCGGCGGTACATAAATATATCCCATTGCATTGCCCATCACAGCTGAGGTAACGTCCGATTAAATACAGGTGGTCTTCGGCCCACACTGCATGCCCCAGTCAGACTGGGGTTCTTTAGAAGTGGACACATGGAGTTACAACTCCGTGTGGACCGACAGCATGGGTGGGTCCCAGGAAGCCACCGGCGGAACATAAATATATCCCATTGCATTGCCCATCACAGCTGAGGTAACGTCAGCTTTAATGCAGCTGGGCTTCGGCCCACACTGCATACCCCAGTCAGACTGGGGTTCTTTAAAAGTGGACACATGCAGTTACAACTCCGTGTGGACCGACAGAATGGGTGGCTCCCTGGAACCCACCGGCGGTACATAAATATATCCCATTGCATTGCCCATCACAGCTGAGGTAACGTCCGATTAAATGCAGGTGGTCTTCGGCCCACACTGCATGCCCCAGTCTGACCGGGGTTTTTAATACATAGACACTGGCAGGTACAAATCCCTAATGTGAAGTCCCTGTGGACACAGAGCATGGGTGGCTCCCTGGAACCCACCGGCGGTACATAAATATATCCCATTGCAGTGCCCATCACAGCTGAGGTAACGTCAGGTTTAATGCAGGTGGGCTTCGGCCCACACTGCATGCCCCAGTCAGACTGGGGTTCTTTAGAAGTGGACACATGGAGTTACAACTCCGTGTGGACCGACAGCATGGGTGGCTCCCTGGAACCCACCGGCGGTACATAAATATATCCCATTGCAGTGCCCAGCACAGCTGAGGTAACGTCAGCTTTAATGCAGGTGGGCTAAAAATTACTAGGATTACAATGTAGGCGAGGGCCCAAACAAATTGATGTACCAACAGTACAAATGTACTTCAGAAAAATTGCCCATGCCCAACCAAGAGGGCAGGTGAAATGCATTAATTGCTTTGGTTAATGTGACTTAATTTGTACCTAGGCCTGTAGGCAGCCCAGTTAAAATAAAAATTGGTTCAGGTGCAAGTTTCAACGCTTTATTGAATTGAGAATTGAAACGTATAAATATTGTTTACAAAAGTTATATGACTGAGCCTTGTGGGCCTAAGAAAAATTGCCCGTTCGGCGTGATTACGTGAGGTTTCAGGAGGAGGAGCAGGAGGAGGAGGATGAATATAATTCACAGATTGATGAAGCTAAAAGGTCCCCATTTTTTATGGTAATAGAGAACGATGCTTCCATCCGCGGGTGCAGTCTACGTATTGTTTAGGTATCGCTGCTGTCCGCTGGTGGAGAAGAGAACTCTGGGGAAATCCAGGCTTTGTTCATCTTTATGATTGTAAGCCTGTCGGCACTGTCGGTTGACAGGCGGGTACGCTTATCCGTGATGATTCCCCCAGCCGCACTAAACACCCTCTCTGACAAGACGCTAGCCGCAGGACAAGCAAGCACCTCCAGGGCATACAGCGCGAGTTCAGGCCACGTGTCCAGCTTCGACACCCAGTAGTTGTAGGGGGCAGAGGCGTCTCGGAGGACGGTCGTGCGATCGGCTACGTACTCCCTCACCATCCTTTTACAGTGTTCCCGCCGACTCAGCCTTGACTGGGGAGCGGTGACACAGTCTTGCTGGGGAGCCATAAAGCTGTCAAAGGCCTTGGATAGTGTTCCCCTGCCTGTGCTGTACATGCTGCCTGATCTCTGCGCACTGGCAGATTAAACCGATGTTGCAGGGTGCGCAGGGTGGCAGTGTCCGTCTTGGACTTGCAGAAATGTGCGCTGAGCCGGCGCACCTTTCCGAGCAGGTCTGACAAGCGTGGGTAGCTTTTCAGAAAGCGCTGAACCACCAAATTAAAGACGTGGGCCAGGCATGGCACGTGCGTGAGGCTGCAGAGCCGCCACCAGGTTACGGCCGTTGTCACACACGACCATGCCCGGTTAGAGGCTCAGCGGCGAAAGCCAGCGGTCGGTCTGCTCTGTCAGACCCTGCAGCAGTTTGTGGGCCGTGGGCCTCTTCTCTCCTAAGCTGAGTAGTTTCAGCACGGCCTGCTGACGCTTGCCCACCGCTGTGCTGCCACGTCGCGCGACACCGACTGCTGGCGACGTGCTGCTGCTGACACATCTTGATTGCGAGACAGAGGTTGCGTAGGAGGAGGAGGGTTTAGTGGAGGAAGCATACACCGCCACAGATACCAGCACCGAGTTGGGGCCCGCAATTCTGGGGGTGGGTAGGACGTGAGCGGTCCCAGGCTCTGACTCGGTCCCAGCCTCCACTAAATTCACCCAATGTGCCGTCAGGGAGATATAGTGGCCCTGCCCGCCTGTGCTTGTCCACATGTCCATTGTTAAGTGGACCTTGGCAGTAACTGCGTTGGTGAGGGCGCGTACAATGTTGCGGGAGACGTGGTCATGCAGGGCTGGGACGGCACATCGGAAAAAGTAGTGGCGACTGGGAACCGAGTAGCGCGGGGCCGCCGCCGCCATCATGTTTTTCAAACCGCAGTATAAAAAAACCAGGTTAGCGCTCCTGAATATATAGGCAGAATATAAGTAATGTGTGTAAAATGTATATAACACACTTACCCGGTGTTTGGCAGAGACCTTGTATAAGATCCCTACCAACACCTCTTTATCCAGAAAAGCCTGTAGATTATGTTGCCGGTAGGTCCCTTAAAATCCCTCTGGGCTAGACAGGGGAGAGTTTCTGCGGATCCTCCGTCTCTCTGGCACGAGAGCCGCTGAAGTAAAGAGCTATATACTAAGAAAATTGGATACCGCGCTCCTAGGAACATCCACCTCCGGACAACATCATGTTTTTGAAAGCCTCCGTTTCCACAAGCCTATACGGCAGCATCTCCAGGCTGATCAATTTGGCTATGTGCACGTTTAACGCTTGAGCATGCGGGTGCGTGGCTGCGTACTTGCGCCTGCACTCAAACACTTGCGCTAGCGACGGCTGGACGGTGCGCTGAGAGACATTGCTGGATGGGGCCGAGGACAGCGGAGGTGAGGGTGTGGGTGCAGGTCGGGAGACGGTAGTGCCTGCTGCACTTGCCTCCCCCTCTGAAGACCTGTCCTCAGTAGGCGTAGCAAACCAGGTGGGGTCAGTCACCTCATCGTCCAGCTGCTCTTCCTCCGAATCCTCTGTGCGCTCCTCCCTCGGACTTACTCCAATTACTACTACCTGAGTGATAGACAACTGTGTCTCATTGTCGTCGTCCTCCTCACCCACTGAAAGCTCTTGAGACAGTTGCTGGAAGTCCCCAGCCTCATCCCCCGGACCCCGGGAACTTTCCAAAGGTTGGGCATCGGTCACGACAAACTCCTCCGGTGGGAGAGGAACCATTGCTGCCCATTCTGGGCAGGGGCCCGAGAACAGTTCCTGGGAGTCTGCCTGCTCCTCAGAATGTGTCATTGTAATGGAGTGAGGAGGCTGGGAGGAAGGAGGAGCAGCAGCCACAGGATTCAGAGTTGCAGCAGTGCACGGCGTAGAACTCTGGGTGGTCGATAGATTGCTGGATGCACTTTCTGCCATCCACGACAGGACCTGCTCACACTGCTCATTTTCTAATAAAGGCCTACCGCGTGGACCCATTAATTGTGAGATTAATCTGGGGATGCCAGAAACGTGCCTCTCTCCTAATCCCGCAGCAGTCGGCTGCGATACACCTGGATCAGGAGCTCGGCCTGTGCCCACACCCTGACTTGGGCCTCCGAGTCCACGCCCGCATCCTCTAGGCCTACCCCTCAGCATGGTGTATTACCAGTAGTGCAGAAACAGAACGCTGTAATTAAATGTGCCGCTTATTGGCCTGTGGTTGGAGGCTGACTTCGCTTACGGAACGCACAGCAGAGCCAGGAAAGAATTTTGCGCAAGCCTGTAGTGAGACGTAGGTGCGTATGACTGAGCTAGTGGAATTCACAGCGCAGAAGCAGTCAAGTGTCCAAAGGCCACTAGTAGGCCTTAAGTATTTTGCTTCTATTTTTTTAAAGGCTGAGCTGAGACAGCAGACAGCTACTGTAGGCAGCGTATATATGTATACTGTTTCCCTCTGGACGGGATGACGGCGGTGATGTAACGGGCAACGCAGAGCCAGGAAACAATTTTGCTCAAGCCTGCTGTAACACTTAGCTGCGTATTAATTAGGACTACTACTCCCAGCAGACACGCAGTACACTGAAGACGGTCACAGGCAGCCCAAATATAGTCTTTTCCCCAAATTTGTTTGAAAAAGCCCACTGCCTATATAGACAGTATATCTCTTTCACCTTTCCCACTGTCCCTGCCTCACCAGTACTGGCCCTATACTATGTAAAACTACTTCAGACTTTTTCCCTCTGGACGGGATGACGGGGGTGATGTAACGGGCAACGCAGAGCCAGGAAACAATTTTGCGCAAGCCTGCTGTAACACTTAGCTGCGTAATAATTAGGACTACTACCCCCAGCAGAGACGCAGTACACTCAAGACGGTCACAGGCAGCCCAAAGACAGTATTTTTCCCAAATTTGTTTGAAAAAGCCCACTGCCTATATAGACAGTATATCTCTTTCACCTTTCCCACTGTCCCTGCCTCACCAGTACTGGCCCTATACTATGTAAAATTACTGCAGACTGTTTCCCTCTGGATGGGATGACGGCGGTGATGTAACGGGCAACGCAGAGCCAGGAAACAATTTTGCGCAAGCCTGCTGTAACACTTAGCTGCGTAATAATTAGGACTACTACCCCCAGCAGAGACGCAGTACACTCAAGGCGGTCACAGGCAGCCCATAGATAGTTATATAGACAGTATATCTCTTTCACCTTTCCCACTGTCCCTGTCTCACCAGTACTGGCCCTATACTATGTAAAATTACTGCAGACTGTTTCCCTCTGGACGGGATGACGGCGGTGATGTAATGGGCAACGCAGAGCCAGGAAACAATTTTGCGCAAGCCTGCTGTAACACTTAGCTGCGTATTAATTAGGACTACTACCCCCAGCAGACACGCAGTACACTCAAGACGGTCACAGGCAGCCCAAAGATAGCATTTTTCCCAAATTTGTTTGAAAAAGCCCACTGCCTATATAGACAGTATATCTCTTTCACCTTTCCCACTGTCGCTGCCTCACAGGTACTGGCCCTATACTATGTAAAATTACTGCAGACTGTTTCCCTCTGGACGGGATGATGGCGGTGATGTAACGGGCAACGCAGAGCCAGGAAACAATTTTGCGCAAGCCTGCTGTAACACTTAGCTGCGTAATAATTAGGACTACTAGCCCCAGCAGAGACGCAGTACACTCAAGACGGTCACAGGCAGCCCAAAGATAGTATTTTTCCCAAATTTGTTTGAAAAAGCCCACTGCCTATATAGACAGTATATATTTTACCTTTCCCACTGTCCCTGCCTCACCAGTACTGGCCCTATACTATGTACAATGACTGCAGACTGAGGATGCAATGCTCTGCACGCCCGATATACAAAAAAAAAAAAAAGTGCAACACTGCTAAAAGCAGCCTCAACAGTACTGCACACGGTCAGATGTGGCCCTAAGAAGGACCGTTGGGGTTCTTGAAGCCTAATACTACACCTAACACTCTCCCCATAGCAGCAACAGCATCAGCAGCACTGTCCCTGATCTATGTCAGAATGCACCTGTGGCGAGCCGCGGGCGGGGCAGATTTAAATACTCGGGTGACACCTGATCTCCCCAGCCACTCACTGCAGGGGGGTGGGATAGGGCTGGAACATCACAGGAGGAAGTTGTAATGCGTTCCCTGTCTTTCTATTGGTCAGAAAAGCGCGCAAATGTCTCAGAGATGAAAGTGAAAGTAACTCGAACATCGCGTGGTGCTCGTCTTGAGTAACGAGCATCTCGAACACCCTAATACTCGAACGAGCATCAAGCTCGGACGAGTACGTTCGCTCATCTCTAATAAATATACTTCTTCGGATCTATTTCATTAAGCCTGAGAAAGAGCCCTAGGTAGGTTTGAAAGCTCGCTATAACATCATCTGCTTTTGTTAGCCATTAAAAGGTATCATATCTAGAAGATTTGTTGGTTTCTCTTACTGAGAACAGTCACATTTTGTTCTACTGGCTAACACCGGACCAAACGTTTTTCTTTGTAGTTGACTGTTGGCATGTTTGCCACTAATATGTTTTGCTACTGTCATTGTAATCCATTGTTAATAATGCCCCAGCTATCCTAATATTCACTTTATTTGCAGGTTATAGTGGAAAAATGTATATTGTACACTATAACTTTGAGGTGTTGGGAGAGCATCCTGGCTGGGTAGGTATTTGGTTGCACATCTGGACATACTTAGATTGCACTGCACAGCTCCCTGACCAAGGGCCACACAAAAAGCAAGCCCTCATATGGCCCTGTTTATGGAAGAAAAAATAAGTTAGGACTTTTGAAAAGTGGAGATGAAAATCCCCCCAAAAATCAGAGTGTCCTTATGGCCAAAATAGGCCGTGTTTTTAAGAGGTTAAGGACCAAACCATCTTTGGCCTTTGCACAAAGTTTGGGGATTTTTACTGTCTATACCAGGGCTAATAACTTTTTTATTCTTGCATCAATATAGTTGAACAGGGTTGGTTTTTTTTTACACAACACATACCATTTTGGGATACATATATGTTAAAGTAATGATGTTAAAGTAATGATGAGACATAGATTTGATGCAGGAATGTGTTCAAAAATCCGCCATGTGAAAATGCCGTAAAGGCTTATGATGTACCGAAATAAATAAATCTAAAGCATAAAAAACTTATAACAAGAAACATGCCTTTACAGTTTCTCATAATTTTTTTATTATTGAAGTCTGGGGGGAATGCGCATGCTGTAATTATGACAAAAGTGCTAGGAGTGCAAAAGAATCCTCGCTCAAATAACTACATATAACAATAAAAATACTTGTGATATGAAGAAATATGCAAAGGAGACACGCAAGGGGGTAAGATAGACAACTGTGCCATGCAGTGCCCATTTCAGCCTATGATAGACCCCCTTACAAACTAGTTCTACCTGTCCCCAATATCGGGTGTAGTTCCTCTGAAACCTAATTAATTATTATTTTTCCATAGTCTGCAATATAGTCACACTACCTGTGATGTTGCAGAGGCAAATCCGAAATGCAAATCACACAATTTTCAAACTGATTTCAGATAAAGTAGTTCGATTGGGAATAGGCATGTGATTTCACAGCTAAATTTGAAAACCATGCCATGTGGTTTTGGCCACATCACGGCCACAATGTATGATCTCTGCCTATATTATATTGCATGTGGCGAGGAACACGTTGCACATATTATGTGGGCTACATCTAGAGATGAGCGAGCGTACTCGCTAAGGCAAACTACTTGAGCGAGTTGCAGGAGTGAGCAGGGGGGAGAGAGCGAGAGAGAGATCTCCCCTCCGTTCCTCCCCGCTCTCCCCCACCGCTCCCTGCCCCCCGCCGGCACCCGAATCTTTAGAGACGAGCGGGCAGGTACTCGTATAAGACACTACTCGCCCGAGTAGTTTGCCTTAGCGAGTATGCTCGCTCATCACTAGTTACATCCCCTTAATTTGACTATAGTATCATTTTTTTTGCTAATAAGATGAATTTTTGCAGGATGCAGCTGGTATTTACTATATCATAAGATCTGGAAAATCAAAGATAAAAGCATTGCAATGAAATGCTGAATGGTCATCGCAATCGTCTTCCCAATCATAACTTATGGCTGAGAAAGTTGGAGACTGAAGAAAACGGACCGGAAGAAGACTGATGCCTTCAAACTTTGGTACTGGAGAAAACTCCTACGAATTCCCTAGACTGCCAAGATCACAAGCAAAACAGTCCAAGACCGCATTCACACCAAAGTTTTCATTGGAGGGCAAAATTGCGAAAAACAGAGACTCTTATACTTTGGCCACACAATGCGAGGCAATTCATTAGAAACCACCATAATGCTCAGAGTGGTCAGCAGCAAAAGAAGACCTGGCCACCAAAGAAAGTGCTGGCTTAATACTATGAAAGCCGACACTAACATGCAAATGATCGAACTGAAAGAAGCAAAACAAAACAGAACCATGTGGAGAGGACTGATCTATAAAGTGTCCGAGAGTTGGCCCCGACTAAACAGAAAAAGACTATAGGATAAATGCTGAGCTCTGGATGCCTAAGGGGAGGGGTGTTCTTCATAATGCGTTGGGGGGAGCGTCTATTGTATGTGAAGACGTAGAGTATCCAAATCTCGTGAATGGAGAGAAAGCACCTGCCCACCCATCCAATATGTGTTGCAAAGGGATAGGCAGGACTTATGAGGTGGGCTTAGGTTTCTCAGAGGGAAGATACCAAGCTGGAATGGTATCTCATTATTTTTTATGTTTTTAAGTATATGTATACAAAAAAATGAAATGAGAGTATAAAAAGATAAACCGTGTATGATCAGTTTGCTGGGGTTGATTTATTAAAGTTAAAAAAAAAGAAATTTAATAAAAAGTCTTGGGAGTTTATTTGTATTTGCATACTGTGTATAAAATTACTAGTAATTATTAGGAAATTATAGTACTAGTGTTTCTGGTGAGGCAATGCACCACACAGCTCTACTACATGCATGTCACACACAGCTCTACTAAGTTGCTTTCGCATATGAGCTGCATGTGATTTACAAACTTCACTAGCTCGCTGAGGAGACATGTTTATTCATAGCTTTCGCATATGAGCTGCTTGTGTTTTACAAACTTCAGCTGGTGGCTGAGGTGAAATCGTGGCTTGTCGCTGTGTCATGTAAGATGCATTAGTTTCATGGTGGCATTGAACCCTCTATGGTGACATGTTTGCACAACATCAATGGTTTGTTTCAACACTGGACAACAGTTGACTATTAGATGAAGGCTGGACTGGTATTGGCACCATTAGCACTTGAGATGACATGATATCACGTTCAGGAGATGTGAAGATAATGGTGAAGGACTATGCTTCAATGTTGTTGGTCAATATGTACTGCCAGCTATGTATGTGTACATTTGTGAGGGGTCATTTATTGGAGTCTCCACACAGGTGTCCAGCTACAAACGGACAGACTGAGTACTGCTGTATCCAAAGCCTTTGAGGCCACAGGGGTTTGTGGGGGATGTAGTCTGCCCATAATTCCTCAGTCAGTGCAGAAGGAGGATAAAGGACCTGTGATGACATCACTGTCATTTGATCAGGGGGCAGAGCTAAGAGCCGGTATGTGTAAATTTGTGAGGTGTCATTTATTGGAGTGTACATACAGATGTCTAGATGCCTCACAACCAGATACAAACTGCCAGAATGAGTATTGCTATATCCATAGCAACTGGGGCCACAGGGGCTTGTGGGGAATGTAACATAGTAACATAGTATGTTAGGCTGAATGAAGACAATATTCATCTAGTTCAGCCTGTTTCACCCCTTCCCTCCCCTTTTGATCCAGAGGAAGGCAAAAAGCCCCAAATGAGGCAGAAGCCAATTAGCTTATTCGGGGGAAAAATTCCTTCCCGACTCCATAATATCAGTCAAAATAATCCCTGGATCAACCTTTGATAGTTCTTACCTGACTGTAAGACCCGGATCAACAACCCGCTGGTCACCTAATGTCTGTATCCTGTAATATCACAGCGATCTAGAAAGACATCTAGTCCCCTCTTAAACTCCTTTATACATTTTACCATCACCACATCCTCAGGCAGAGAGTTCCACAGTCTCACTGCTCTTACAGTAAAGAACCCCCTTCTGTGTTAGTGATGAAACCTGCTTTCTTCTAGACGTAGAGGATGCCCTCTTGTTACCGTTGCAGTCCTGGGTATAAACAGATCATGGGAGAGATCCTTGTATTGTCCCCTAATGTATTTATACATAGTTATTTGATAGTCCCTTAGCTGTTTTTTTTCCAGAGTGAATTCTGATAGCCCCTCTGGGTATTCCAGTCCTCTCATTCCGTTTATTAATTTAGTTGCCCTTCTTTGAACCCCCTCAAGCACTACAATGTCTTTCCTGAGCACCGGTGACCAGAACTGTACACAGTATTCTATGTGAGGCCTCACAAGTACCTTATATACCTTATATAGTGGAAGAATAATGCTCTCGTCCCCCTTTATAATGTAAGGCTAGCAGCTAAACAATCCCTAACCCTAACCCTCAATGGCAGGGAGCCGGGACAGGAGGTAGCCGGGAGAGCTCTTGACCAGCAGCGGGGCTGGGAGCTGGGACATCAGGGAGCGGAGACAGCACAAGGTGTGACAGCAGTGAGCAGGGAACAGTGGTGAACACAGCATGAGTACCAGCAGCAGCAGAAAAGGGCCAGTCCATAGAGTGTCGTATCAGCAGCAGCGGCCCGGGATGCACCACAGGAGGGAGTCGGCAGCAGCAGTGGAGAAGGGCCACAGAGACTTATTGCAGCAGTGGGGAGCTTAAGCCAGGACCTGCAGGGGAGCGATTAAAGCAGCTAATGAGGTAGAGGGGTGTCACCTGGTTGTCACTCTTGTGTTACACCAGTACCATGCACCCCGAGACTTTATTTGCCTTTGCAGCAGCTGACTGGCATTGATTGCTCCAGTTAAATCTACAATCCACTAGTACTCCCTGGTCTTTTTCCATATCACTTTTCCCTAGCAGTGCCCCATTTAGTTTTTCCTGCCCATGTGCATAACCTTACATTTATCAACATTGAACTTCATTTGCCATTTTCCAGTCCAAGCCCCCAGCTTATCTAGGTCCTTTTGTAGCCGTACATTGTCCTCCGTTGTATTAATTATCTTGTATAATTTTTTATCATCTGCAAATATCAATATTTTACTGTGCAGTCCATCTATCAGGTCATTGATAAATATATTGAACAGAATGGGGCCCAATACTAGTATAGTCAGCCCATAATTCCTCATTCAGTGCAGAAGGAGGATTAAGGACCTGTGATGACATCGCCGTCATGTGATCAGGGGGTGGAGCTAAAAGCCGATAACTGACATCACAGGTGCTGTCAAGCTCTGCATATAACTCACACATCACACACACGGATTGACGGACAAGTGGTTGTTAGCGCTTTGATGTACTTTGATAACTTTTATTTCCTCGATGTTTCTTCGGGGGTTAAGGTTTTAGTGGCCTTAGGCTATATAATGCTTTTATAATGCATATTATTTGGAGCTGTCAAGAAGTTTTAGGAAAGTGTATTGTAGTTAAAATGGCCTTTTTCCACCATACGTAATTTTGGTCCTTGTCATTATTTAAACTGAGGTTCCGGCGCAGATGTGAAAGCAGCCTTAGGCCTCATGTCCATGGGCAAAAGAAGAATTAAAATCCGCAGCGGATTTTAACTCTTCTCCCGCCCGCGGATCCGCACCCCATAGGGATGCATTGACCACCCGCGGGTAGATAAATACCCGCGGATGGTCAATAAAAGTGATTTTTTTAAAAAATGGAGCATGAAAAAATCTGGACCATGCTCCATTTTCGTGCGGGTCTCCCGCGGGGACGGCTCCCGCAGGCTTCTATTGAAGCCTATGGAAGCCGTCCGGATCCGCGGGAGACCTAAAATAAGAATATACTCACCTGCTCCGGATCTTCCCTTCGCCGCGGCTTCATCTTCTCTCCGTCGTGGCCGGATCTTTTTTCCTCCGGCCGGCTCATGCGCGGCACGCAACCGACGTGCCATGCACATCCGCCGGGCCGAAGAAAGAAGATCCGGCCGTGACGGAGAGAAGATGAAGCCGCGGCGTAGGGAAGATCCGGAGCGTGCGAGAGGTTAATTCTTATTTTAAGCGCTCATGTCCGCGGGGCAGGAGGGACCCACTACGGATTCTCCATGGAGAATCCGTAGCGGGCCTGATTTTCCCCGTGGACATGAAGCCTTAGGGTGCCTACCCACTAGCGTTTTTTCCGCTGCGAATTCGCTGCAGGTTTTTTCCAATTGTCAATGGGACTTTCTAATGTTAAAAATGCAACGCACCAGTTTTTGCATTTTTGGTGCGATGCGTTTTAAACATTAGAAAGTCCCATTGACAATTGGAAAAAAAAAACGCTAGTGGGTAGGCACCCTAAGGGTTTATTTCCTAAAAGAGTTTTAGTGTTTCATATCAAAAAGAGGTTAACCATTCTATTATGAAAAGTAATTGCATTTTCTAGTAAAATTAGTGTTTCATTTTCTCACCATTCTCAGGCCTCATGTCCACTAGAAAAATTCAGGCCTGCGCGGATTCTCCATGCAAAATCCCGCAGCGGGTCCCTCCTTTCCCGCAGACATGAGGCCTATAAATTGATAATACTCACCTATCTGGACGCTGCGGGTTCCCGTCCGTCGTGGCCGGATCTTCTTACCTTCTGACCAGCAGATGTGCTTGGTATGCCATGCACTCCTTTTTTTTTTGAATCCTTGCTTTCCCGCGGCCCCACGGCAGAGCAGAAATTAAGCTGCGGGTGTGCCACGGATACGGACGGCTTCTATAGGCTTCAATGGAAGTCTGCGGGAGCCGTCCGTGCGGGAAACTCGCCGAAAATGGAGCATGGTGTGGATGATTTCCCGCACGGGCTATCCACGCGGCAGGGAAAAATGACATCCGCAGGTATCCCTATGGGCGCGGATCACGCGTGCGGGACACCCTCGCGGATTTTGTAAATATAATTAGCCAGTGGACATGAGGCTTCAATGAATCCCTTTGCTGTTAGTTAATGGAAACATTCAGGTACTGAAAACCTTTGCTGATCTAGTCCAGCTTTCACATATCTGAGGGTTTATTATAATGTAACATTCAAAGAAACAACATGGTGGAGACTGGAACAGCTGTCCTAACTCCAAAGTTGCAGAATCAGCGTAGCTCACTTGTATAGACGTTACAGAAACAGTGGACAACATTCAGATTGTCTATACCTGTAATCTTGGTCACTAGTGGCCATGGAAATAAACCAAGATGGGGTTGAGGGACTCCTGTTTTGAAGATAGGGTATGGAGATAGAGGTGGTACCTGCAGCAATCAGACATATATGTATTGTGACAACCTGGGGCATGCCAGCCCATTGGGATCACTATCTTCCTGAATAAGATGTTTGATATACTTAATAAACATTAGTTGTAGCAAGACAATCTGTAATGAGAGGAAAAGGAGTGTAAAGTATGTAGGACCTCAAAAAGTGCACTTATGAGGCGTAAGGGGTCATTATGCTGGAAGAGGTCGCATACTGGAAGTGCAGCATCGTAAAAGCCCAAGTTACAGAGGTCTTGCTGCTGCCAAATATGGTTAAATACGATATGGCAGATATGATGTACATGACGTGCTTGATGTATTTGAGGGCGCAGCAACCGCCTGGTGATGAAGTGAGATGCAGCGGGATAGATGTCTGGTGTCTTATGTGAAAGATGCCTCTCCTAGGGGATGATAGGAGTCAAAGCTACTGGTAGTATAGTTGGCATCGGGCAAGTGAAGCAAATGCCCAAAAGTTCAGGTGACTTGTTGCTGCCCAGTTCAGGTGGTGATGTAAAAGAGATGTACCTGAGAGTTAAATGTGAAGTATTATAATTTAGTGTGCCTTTGTATGAAATGTTTAAGTAATATAAGCCTCCTATGAAGTGAAATTACACAAAACATTACTTTCATTCAGTACAGTTTACTTTTATGAAAAGAAAGTGCTATCTCTTAGCCTCCGTCTGTCTCTGCCACGGCATCACATACCTGCCACCTGCGTCACCTGTTTCATTGCTGAGAGGCTCATAGCCTCTTTTATTGAGGTCTCTCATGTGGCTGCTAATTAATTTCCTAATGGCCCAACCACGCACCTACGATGGCTATTCAGCCACTACATACAATATATAGAGATGAAATACCCCTTCAACTATAAACAATGTTCTTCGGGGGACTACGCTCCAGGAAACGTAAAGCACAAGTCCTGTGTATAAAACAATATAGTATATGCCAGGTCGAAATGAAATATAACCTGTTTCTACTATGTAATACTGCACACATAATCTTACGCCATTAAATTGTAGACAGCTCTCGCCCCCGGCTGTAGCCAGGGGTGGTCCTATAATTAGATATATTAAGCGACTTGCTCCAGGCAGTAGAAGGTAGGAAACGGCTAAATGTATGGTAAAAATGGAACTATATATAGAAAATGTAAGTGTTACCACCAGTATTAAAATCTGGGATTGTGATATGTTAAATAAAATCTACAGATTTCTAAAGATATTAGTTGTAGAAATGAAAGGAAGAAAGAAAAGAGAAAGCAAATATCTATTTGTCCATATGTAATGACTTGCAACATTCTGAAACAGACAGGCTTGAGGAAACCTTGAACAGAAGCAAGAGTCCAAAAAAGAGAAATGGCTGTCAGCCGGACAAGCGTTCGCCAATAGCTATTGAAGGTGTACGGGCACCTATAAGCATGGTCTAATAGGGAATCACTGATGGAAGTCCCGGGGGCTTTTGTCAGGGTCTCAGTTTCCATAGTAACCCACTGAGAGCCCATGGCGTAATAAAGGAAATAACTGACTGCAGAATCTAAGGGGTTAAACAGTTAACTATGAGCTTGACCATTATTTGTGGGTAAGTTACAGCTGACCTCTACCAGTGATGGTACATGCATAGCTCCCCAGCCCATGTAATACATGAATAAATTTAACCCCACTCTGTCTGCATGTACCTTCTCATATGGAAGGGGAAAGCTTTGTACCCTCCATTTGTTTGAGTTTTGAGCAAATCCCTTTATAAGGAAACAGTTGATTAATATGAGAAAGTGTTGGGAGGCAGTATATACATTTCCATTATATAAGGAAGATGAAAGATATGGTTGGCGGACCATACAGCGTGGATAGCTTTGCCTCGAGAACTGCACAAATTGGGAATGGATGGATGTAGAGGGAAATTGGAGTATGTAAAGATGTAAGTAATTCTAAGTATAATAATAATAATCTTTATTTCTATAGCACCAATTTATTCCGCAGCACTTTTGAGGCACACGGGGAAGACAAATAATACGAAAATTACAGAAATTACAAAAGTTACATATAGTATTCAATTATTTGAAAACAAAGTGGGTGGGGGTGATACAGAAGATAAGGGACAGTTGATGGAGCAAGGGGGAACACAGCAATGTGACAATAACATGCGATATACAGTTTTTTTAGGACACAAATGGGGGGTATTGCAGGAGGTGTAGGGGCAGGAAGTTTACATGATAGGCATAAGTGGATAGCTATAGGGAGGGGCAACGAGCATATTTTGGAGTTGGGAGACTAGATCAGGAGGTTTGGTATGCTTCTATGAAGAGGTGCATCTTTAAGGCGCGTCTGAAATACCGTGCATCGGGAATTGTATAATCTAGAACACTAATGACCCTCATTCAGTTTATTGCTGAATTGTGCAAAGCTGAATGTTAATTGTTCAGTGTAAACACTGCCAGCGGTTTAACAACCAATGTTAATTTGTTTGCTTATCCTTTGCTGTTCAGTTAACATAGTAACATAGTGTATAAAGCTGAAAAGAAGACACATGTCCATCTAATCCAGCCAATAACCCTCACCCCCCCCCAATGCCGATCCAAGGGAAGGCAAAACCCCTGATGAGGTAGAAGCCAATTTTCACTACTTTAGGGGAGAACAATTACTTCCCAACTTCAATTTGGCAATCTAAATAAATCCCCAGATCACCGATCCTTCTGAAGTAATCAGTGACTATAATTTGTAATATTGTTATACTTAAGATAGGCTTCCAGGCCCTTCTTAAGCTCTTTTATTGAATTTGCCATTACCATGTCCTCAGGCAGTGAGTTTCATAGTCTCACTGCTCTTACAGTAAAGAACCCCCTTCTCTGCTGATATAAAAAGCATTGTAATTTCACGTTTGAGGGGCGACCCTCAAAACTGGGCTTTCTCGCTACCCCCGACTCACGCCCCCGCCAATCGGTAGATGCCTGCTTTACGGCCTTAGGGCAGATTTATGATGAACCAGATAGGGCGGGGTACGCTGTTAGTAAGTTATTGAGTCTTCGGCAGGGAAGACATCCTGCGGAAGAGTTCTGCTCCCAGTTTCAGCAGTTTTGTGTGTAGTCAAGATGGAATGACCGCATTCTGAAAGATTTATTTCTGACTGGGTTGTCTGAGTCTGTTAAAGATATATTGTTGTCGCACCCGGAACCTGAGACGTTAGAACAGGCTATGAAAATCGCGGTAAAAGCTGACCATCGTCTTAGAGCCCGAGGCAAGACTCGGACCAAACTGCCCGTCAACTGATCCGAGAATCCACCTTTGACCTCAGCGACCAACGAAGGCGAGGCAATGGAGAAGGGCTCTATGTCTCCAAAGGAGCTCAAGGAATTCCGGCTCAGAAATTGATTATGGCTGTATTGTGGAGGTCTAGGTCATCGGGTCACCAACTGCCCCAAGAAACAGCCGTCGGAAAACTTCCTCTCCTAGGCGATCTCCGGAGGGATCGCCTAGGAGCTCAGGTACTTCAGGAATGTTCTAAATTGTTTGTGCCGTTCTCTATTTCGTATAATGCTCATTACCTCAACAGTTGGGCCTTCATTGATTCAGGGGCAGCCGCGAACTTCGTTAATTTTGAATTCGTCAAGTCTATATCTGCATGTCTTTTACCGGTGAATCCTCTCATCCGGGTCTCGGGTATTGACTCCACTCCATTGTCAGCGGGGATAATCAATAAGAGGACTCCTGAATTAATGTTTTCTGTAGGGGCGCTGCATTCTGAGGTGTGTTCTTTCCTGGTGATGGGTGATGGAGAGCCTTTCCGTTGATTTAGTACTTGGGTTACCCTGGCTCCGGCTTCACAATCCCCAATTTGATTGGTCCACCTCTGAGTTAGTACAGTGGGGGCAAGGTTGCCGTGAGCATTTGATCTCTGTCCAGGTGCACTCCACTGAGTGTAAGGTAAAGGGGTTGCTTCCGTATATTGAAAACTTTTCTGATGTGTTTTCAAAGCAACTTTTGTGAGCTTTTGCCACCGTACCGTGAATGGGATTGCAAGATCAATCTTATTCCCGAGAGCAAGATCCCCAAGGGGGGGATATATAACGCAACAGTCCCTGAACGCGAAGCGATGAAGGAATATATTACGGAGTGTCTCGCCAAGGGACATATACGTCCTTCCAAATCACCCGCAGGGGCAGGGTTATTTTTTGTGGAGAAAAAGGATAGTGGCCTTCGGGCCTGTATTGGTTATAGAGCCTTGAACAAGATAACCATCAAGAATCAGTACTCTTTACCCCTAATTCCTGACCTCCTCAACCAGGTCGTAGGAGCCCATTGGTTCTCCAAGCTTGATCTTTAGGGAGCCTATAATCTCATCCATATCAGGGAGGGGGACGAATGGAAGACAGCATTTAATACTCCTTTGGGGTATTTTGCATGTTTAGTCATGCCTTTCGGGTTATGTAAAGCGCCGGCTAACTTTCAAGGTTTTATGAATACCATTTTCCACGACATCCTAGGCGCGTACATGGTTGTATATTTGGATGACGTTCTGATATTATCTGTTAAGGCCCTCACACTTCTCAAGAGGGCTTTTTCGACAACATCAGTTTTGGCTCAGCGGGATCTAGATCGCCCGTTTATCATTGAAGAGGATGCTTCTGAGCATGTGTAGGGGCAGTTTTCTCGCAGGAATCTTCCGGCCGACCTGCTCTACAACCCTGTGCGTTCTTTTCCAGGAAGTTCAATCAGGCGGAGCGCAACTATATTGGCAACAGGGAATTATTGGCCATAAAATGGGCATTTGATGAATGGAGACAATTTTTAGAGGGCACTAGTCATACAATTATGGTCCTCACTGATCATAAGAATTTGGTTTATCTGGAGATTACCAAGCGCTTTAATGCTCGTCAGGCCAGGTGGGCGCTGTTTTTTTTTGCGTTTCAATTTTGTAGTCACATACGTGCCTGGGTCCAAGAATGTCAAGGCTGATGCCTTGTCACGCAGCTTTGGGGTACCTGAGTTAGAGGAAACTCAGCCTGAGAGTATTCTGGGCCCGGGCGTGGTTGTAGCTGCCATTACGTCCGACACCTCTGCTTTACTCCTGGCGGCTCAACAGTCCGTTCCTGAAGGCCTCCTGGAGGGGAGGTTATTTGGTCCCAGTGCCTTGCAGTTTCTCATATTAGAGGAAGTTCATTCGTCGGTGTTGGCAGGTCATCCAGGAGTTCAAAGCACTCTGGAGCTGTGTGGCTGCCTATATTGGTGGCCACAAATGTCTCGGGATGTCAGGGAATTTGTCAAGTCCTATCCTATTTGTGCTCGAGGGAAGAGTGTATGGAGACAGCCTGAAGGTCCGCTTCTTTCCCTTCCCATTCCGAAGAGATCATGGACCCATCTGTTGATGGATTCCATCACCGACTTGCCTGAGTCCCAGGGGTGCTCGGTCATCTTGGTGGTCATCGAAAGATTTTCCAAGATGGCGCATTTTACTGCTTTTAAGAAGCTTCCGTCCGCTCCTGAGTTAGCCACCATATTTATCAAGGAGATTTTGCGTCTGCATGGGGCTCCCAAGAATATTGTCTCCGACCGGGGAGTCCAATTTGTTGCCCTGTTTTGGAGGGCTTTTTGTAAGAATATCAGTATTGTTTTGTCTTTTTTCTCTGCCTTCCACCCTGAGTCTAATGGGCAGATGGAACGTATGAACCAGGAACTGGTTCAGTACCTCAGAATGTACGTGAGCGATTGTCAGAGTCTCTGTGTCAACTATTAAGCGTTGGCTGAATTTGCTATCAATAACCACACTCATTCGGCGTCTGGTGCTTTTCCTTTCTTCTGTAATTTTGGTTTTAATCCCAGTTTTGCAGTGTCATTCCACTCTTCCTCTGGCAATCCTTCTGCAGACACTCGGATCCAGGATCTACGGGAGGTGTGGGGGAAGGTGCGGGGCAACCTAGAGCAGTCCAGGGGTGCGGTGCTGAGGAGGAGTACCATTTTGGAACCCTTTTTTGTGAGCCAGTTGGTATACTTGTCTTCTAAGAATCTGAAGTTAAAAGTGCCTTTTTTGAAGTTGGCTCCCAGATTTGTGGGCCCCTTTCCAATCACTAGAGTGATTAATCCTATGGCATACGAGCTGGCACTGCCGGACACGTGGAGTATCCATTGGGTTTTCCACAAGGCGCTCCTTAGGAGGTACATCCCTCCTATTTTCTTGAGGTACTCCAGGATAGCATCTCTTAAAAACCCTTCAAATATTTTACCCAAAATAGAAATAAGACCTATCAGCCTATAGTTTCACTTTTTGACCCCTTTTTCAATACTGGCACCACCTGGAACCACCAATGCACCCTGTTGAATGCCTTTTCAGCATCGATGGAGACTAAGCATAACGGTAGCTTTAGGGTTGAGGCTCTTGAAATCAGGAGAAGGGTTTTATTGGTATTATCCTTGGCTTCCCTGCCCAGGATGAATCCCACTTGGTCATTATGTATGATTGAGATATCATTGTGATATGGGTCATAAGTGCCTGACTTGGGAATGGAAAAGCTAGGGACACTCGATTAAAGACCAATGTCACGAAAGGGGAGAGCAGCTCCTGGAATTGTTTAAAGAATCAGAGCGTAAATCTGTCGGGGCGATTTGTCTATTTTAATCCTTCTAAGATGGCTCTGCATTTCTTCCTCGGTTAGACAGGTGACATTTAATGGAGAGTTTACTTTATCACTTTGCATTTCACCTATCATTTCATTTTTTGGCAAAAAACCTACTGAATAGAATTGCTTTCACCTCATCACTTTTTTACTATTTTTCCTTAATTGCTTTTTAATCTCTTTCCCTTATAGGGCGTACATTTACATCCTGCGGAGTCGGGGTATGTATAAAGGGAGAGGAGGATGAAGAGGGGAGGAAAAAACAAAAATGGAAAAAGGGCCGTGTCATTAAGGGGTTAAAGGACCCACACTTTCCATTTTAACCTTTTTGCTATTTATATAATTGAACTGTTTAGAATTAATTTTGCTATCTCTGGCAATGAGTTTCTCTGTGTCCACCTTTGCTGCTTTTATCTGTGTTTTACTTTTTTTTTTTTCCTTATAGGTTTTTATGTTTCTTTGCTGCCTTCTTGTTTTAGTGGTTTAAATGCTTTCTTTTTGCTGTTTATTGACTTCTTTACATCTTTATTGAGCTACATTGTTTTTATTCCTGTAAGGTATGAATCGCTCACAGTGAGTAATTAAAATGGCTTTAAACATTTCCCATTCATTGTCCATACTTTTATTTTTGAGGGCATTGTCCCAGTCTGTATGGTTAAGGGCATCTCTTTGCTGTTTGAACTTTGCCTTCCTAAAATCTAGTATTTTTGTAGCTTTCCGATAAAACTCCCTATTGACAGACAAGTGGAAATTTATGATATTATGGTCACTATTTCCCAGGTGCCCCCCAACCTGCACCTCAGTTATTCTGTCAGGTTTATTGGTTAAGTCCAAAATGGCCATCCCTGTAGTTTGAAGTTGAGAAGTTGGGATAGATAATTCAGAAGTTAGATAGTTCAGAACTTGGGATAGATAATTATCTTATCTATCTAAGTTATTGACAGAAACTTGTTTCCTTTATGAGATCTGCAGGTTTCAGGCTCCCAATTTATATCCGGATAGTTAAAGTTCCTCATTGTGATTTGCCACTTCATGTATTTGCCTTAGTAATTTTCAGTGGCTCATGTTATATTTGGTGGCCTACAGAAAACCCGTATTACAATTTTACTATTGTCTATGTATCTTTACCCACTTAGACTCTACATGTTCATCTTCTTCAAATATATCTTCCCTTAGTGTGGGCTTTAAACAGGACATTACGTGAAGACTTATGTAAACACCTCTTCCTCTTCATTTTTTTATCACTTCTAAACAAACTATAACCCTGTAACTATGTTACAGTGGGAATAACGGAGACCTGGTTGGACGAAATATACTTCTAACTGCATTACACCTCCCACCGCTCAACCCCTATTTTCATTACTTAGTCCCAGATCACTGTCTACACTATCTTCCACTCTATCTCTCTGATTGCCCTCTCCCAGTCCCTAGTTTAAACACTCCTCCAACCTTCTAGGCATCTTCTCCCCCCAGCACAGCTGCACTCTCCCTATTAAGCAAGCATAAAAATGGAAGTGATCTCCGGCCCACTTTGCTTCCATTCACTGAGCGATCATTGCTCATGTGTAAAGAAGTGATAATTGTTGGGATGAATGTTTAGTGTAAAAGAACCTGTGTCCTGTGTAAAAGGACCTAAGGAGTAGTATTAAAGGATGTTACACACAGGTTTATTAAATAAATTATTCTCGATTAAATAGTTAGCATGCTAATCTTAAAGGACTATTTCCATCATAGCAAGTTATCCCTTATCCATGGGATAAGGGATAACCTGCTGATTGGTAGGGGTCCAATAACTAAGACCCCCTCCTAATCCTGATATTTTAGTCCCAGCATGTTACAAAGTGTAGGCAGCAAAAGCGGGGTAAGTTTGCCTCTGTTCCATTGACTTCAATGGGAGAGCCAGAGGTAGCCAAGTGCTTGAATTTGGCAATCTCTTGTGGTCTCATTAAAGTGAATGGGGCAGAGGTGCGCATGTATGGCTTCCACTACTCACACTTTGGGACACAGTGGGGCTGAAATCTCACGATTGGTAGAGTCCCACTGGTTGAACTGCAATAGATCAGCAAGGTATTGCTTATCCTGTGGATACGGGTTGACTTATCTTGATGGGAATAACCTAATAAAATTGTTTTATGCACTGGATCCCCTAGGTCGAATTTGAACTTATACTTAAAAAAAATGATCTGGCAACTGGACACCCACTTTAAAGTATACCTGAGTTTTCGACAGGTTTTCCTAAATGTAACAGGTTCACCTTATTTACTCACTTGCTGCTGTTTGAATCCTCTTTCATGTCTGTAAGTTCTGATTTTCGAGTGGTCTTCCCCATTTTCTTCTTGTTCTGCCGTTTTCAATCCAATATCAAGGAACGGGTATGAAGCAAGCCTAGCATTCTGCCAGTAGTACATTGTCCTGACTTTCTTGACCTTCCTTCCCATGCTGCATTACACTTTCTCTGGTCCAATTAGCAGGGAAGCAGCATCTGAATGCCCACCCCTTTGCTTTCCCAGGACAATCAGGTATCATACGACCAAGTCATTATGGATCTGTGGCTTGCTAGTTTGCTTTTTAATAGTCTTTTACTCAACATCTAACAGGTTTTGAATGCTCTGTAAGTCTCTGCAGACATCCGTACAAATTCACTTGTGTCACAAGTACAGCTTGGCTGAGAATCAAGCTTTATAGCAAATCACCCAAATAAGGACACACGCTGACTTCTTGCATGTGTCGTGTGGGAATCACTTAGCAGTGAACAATGCCGAAATTGTAAAGTCTTTTTTGCAAACCTACAGTAACTGATATAAGAGCAGGTTTTTTTTTCTCGGCCATTCATGACAGACGTGACTATGACTTTTTCAAATAAGCCCTGTTTTGTTTAAAATAAGTTTCTTCACTGCTGTTCCTTCAGCAGCAGCTGCCATTATACCTACTGCCATATGATACATTGCTTTGTTTTTCCATAAGTTGTTAAAAAATTCTACTTAACTTCGAATGCAACTGTGTAAAGCAAATCAAACTAGTCTATAGACACATGCATTTTACCACAGCTAGTGATCTGGAGGCCACTCATACTGTAGTTTTCAGACTGTCATAAACCCCATTCTGCTGGTGTGTATAGCAGCAATAGGAATTTGAAATCCCATTTAGCCCTGCATATTATTTTTGATATGTGCACATAAATTACCGTATATACTCGAGTATAAGCCTAGTTTTTCAGCATATTTTTTGTGCTCAAAATGCCCCCTCGGCTTATACTCACGTCAGGGAAGGGTTAAAAAAACTCCATACTCACCTCCCGGCATCTGTGTCCCCGGCGGTGGTGCGGCAAGCTGCTTGAATTCCTGTGTTCCCGGCAGCGATGCGGCAAGCTGCTGGAAATCTCCCCACTGTCATCCCCCGCCATCCCCTCTGCTCGGCTCCGTCATCCCCCACCGTCAACGCTGTGATTGGATCGAGCACCAGCCAATCACAGCCAGAGCTCGATCATTCACAGCCAATCGCAACCTGCTTTAGAATTCTCCCCGCTGTCAGCTCCCTGCTCGGTTTTCAAATCCCCCGCCGTCCGCATTGTGTAAGTAAGCGCTGTGATTGGATCGAGTGCTGGCTGTGTTTGGCTGGCATTCAATCCAATCACAGCGCTTACTTACACAGCACTGACAGAGATGACAGAGCCGAGTAGAGAGTACGGCGGGGATGACAGCAGGAAGAATTCACGCAGGTTGCCACACAGACACAGATGCCGGCTGGGAGGTGAGTATGGGGGTTTTATTTTTTACCCAGTATATAGTCGAGTCTAGCTAGGCTTATACTCGAGTCAATAAGTTTTCCCAGTTTTCTGTGGTAAAACGTATTGACTCGGCTTATACTCGGGTTGGCTAATACTCAAGTATATACAGTAATTCAGATAGCATTATATTAGAACATTCCATCATGTGTAATTAAGACTGGCTTCAAGAGTGAAGATATTTTACATGGGGTTAAAAAGGCAAGTATATTTCAGCATGGTGGACATAATGCCTGTGCAGCCGGTTTCACTACATAGGAGGGAGGGCTTGTATTGGTGTAGTTATAGGGCTCGCAGTGGTTGTGACTGCGCCCTTAAGCTTGGGGGAAGACTCTTGCCACAATCGTTTGGTCCCCAAAGCTCCAGCCAGGAATAGAATATATAATTGCATTATTAAATCGGCTGCCACAGCCTGTTTTAGTGACGCTCCTACATCTATCAATCATTGTGGGGAGCCAATCGTAGTACTGCTGCAAACCACTCATACATCTGTCATTATGTGTAGCTGTGACCTATTACAACCATGCATAGCATAGCCTGGCTTATCCTCCCTCGCCGGTCTACATACCGTACTGAGAGCCGGAGAGGGAGGATGAGCCAGGCTGTGCTATGCACGGTTGTGAAAGGCACATATTGACAGATGTATGAAAGGCGGTGATGCTGAGATTGGTTTTCCATAATGATTGATAGATATAGGAGCAGCGCTGTGACAGGCTATGGTGTTTGTGTCAATAATGTAATTGTATCATTCCTGGCTGAAGCTCTGGAGTCACTTTGTGGGGTGTAGAGGCAGCCACAGTCATTAGAAGGGGTTACGGAGGGAGCCACAGGCACTGAGGGGTACAGAGGTGGCTCAGTCACTTTTAGGGGCACAGAGGCAGCCACGGACACTATGAGGGGTACCTGAAGCAACCACAGTGACTTTGAGGAGCAGTAGTGACAGGGGTATGGGGGGGGCACAGTGACTTTTAGGGGCGCACAGGCAGCAGCATTCACTTTGAGGGAGGGACACAGAAGGGGCCACAATCACTTTGAGTGGTACAGAAGGGATCAAAGTCACTTTGAGGAGCACAAAGTGGAATTATTACAATGTGGGGCATGAAGAAGGAATTATTCCATGTGATGGAAATATTGTTGTAAGGAGGCACTATAACTTTACAGGACACAAGTACCAAATAGGGATTAAAAGCTGGCATTATACTATGTGCAGATACTTAGAGGGGCATTGAGGAGTAGCGGCAGGATCAGGAGAGTCTGCAGAGATGAGTGGTGGCTGGAAGAAGTCTTCATGGCAGTCTGGACCATGTAGAGAAGAAAAGGGAAAGAGAATGACTCTATGCTTGATAAAGACCCATGAGACGGGTCGAAACATCGCTGGTTATCATTTTTATGGAGGAATAAAGAGTCTACTTTTTTATTCATCTAATGCTGCCTGGACCACATACTTTATCCAAACTGAGACAAGGCCACCTGTGATCACTGGAGATGCTTGCAGTATACTCACTATGACCGTGTAGAACTGGTATCTATTATATGGTGACTGCATTATTTAGAGGTGTACTAGAGCTGAGCCAAAGCATCAGAGCAAACCCGCCATGCTGCCTTATAGTGTGTGCATATATTTAATTTTATTTTTTTGGAGGGGGAGGGGACCCAGGCCCATTCCTTGTAAAAGGGCTCTCTGTCACACATTTACTCTGCAATTATGAGCTATAGCAGAAACATACATTATTCCATATAGATCTTTGTGCTTAGATAAACCTCTCTTCTCTGTTTCCTTTTATTCAGTAACTGGTATTTTCAGACGTTGATCATATGCAAAGTTTTTATTCACAAAGAGCTTTCCAACAGCTGCTGCCAGTTCTGTGCATTTACATGCAATCTGAGTATAGAATGATGTATTCTGTCATGTTCCCAAAATCTGTAAACCATCAGGTCAGATTAATAAAAATGAGCATCAATTGATTTCCTCAAAACCGTTTTTGAAATTTTGGACAGATGCTATGAGTACTTCAGGATATGCAATTGAAATAGCAAGTGCAAAGCTTGTCAAAATAAAGCAGAGGAGAATACAGTATGTTCAATAGGGTATTAAACCATATTAACCCCATAGTGATGAAGACGGTGTGCGCTTTAACGACCAACTAATTTTTCATTTTTTTTCATTGGCACATTCTTAGAGCCATACCTTTTTTAATTTTTCCATCTATATAGTCATGTTGTAGTACCCCAGAGTTGGGGTCCCATAGCACTTTGTTGGCTGCCGTGCGCGGAGTGTCTATGGTCAAATGCACACGGGCGGAAATTCCACGGCGGGATTTCCCAAAGAATTTCCGCCCGTGCCTGTTGCCATAGGATTGCATTAGATAATGCCATCCTATGCAGACAGCCGTGATTTGACCGTGTGAAAACTCGCACGGTAAACAAATCCTGGCACGTCCTATGAGGCTCGCACAGAAATATCACTGGTGACCCACCGGCTCTGGTCTGCGCGGCTGTGTAACAGCCGGCGCAGAGCAGAGCGAGACCCCGTGGGAGGTGAGCGCCAGGTCACTGCAGAGGCATGGCTCACATCCTACTGTGAGAATTCTCGCAGTGGGATCTGATACGGCCATCTCCAGGAAGCCTAAGTGTGAATATGTGTATTGGTGTCTTGATGGGTGAGGTATAAAGGACAGAGCATGGGAGGAGTTAGGAGAGGGAAGTGGAATGTTGTGAGAAGACAAGTCAAGCCTAGGGCAGGGAAGCCTAGGCTAAGTGAAGCTCAGCCTAGTCCAGTCAAGGTTCGGCTGGAAAGTCTGGTTCTGGAGGTCGTGCAGAGAAGAGGCCTGGAAAAAACGAGGCAACTGAAGCTGAGGAGGTTTAGTACTGGAGGTCAGCTAGAGGAAAGTATCGGGCACTGCAACCGTGAGTCCTTGCAATAGCAGAAGTCAGCATCTACACAGGAGAGTCTGTCTTACACCCTCCATTCCTCCACAAACAACCTCCCTGTTCAGCTCCACTTAATTTCGCCCGGCCACCTCGCTCCTCCATAAAGGGATTAAGAAAGTCCATATATTTTGTACTTTATGCCTATAAAGTTGTTGATGAAGTTATTGCTTGTTGCAACGAGTGTGGACATCGTATTTAATTCTGAAGAGTTGTGACTGTTGGATTTATTCTGAATTCCAGTAAACTGTGTGCCTTCAGTTTTACTGATGTTTCATAGACTGGTCTCTTTATTTCATCACTGCGATACCCTCATGCAAAGGCACTGACGTCACAACGGACACTACACCGATTACTAATAGTTATCACTAAGAACCCTATTGGAATCCCACCTATTGCATGAGCCACCATTTAGGGTAGCAACCACTGTGACAAGGTCAGAGCCAGCGCACCCACTCAGTCTACTCCTGCCAACTTCTACTCGCTGCAATATGAGAGCTTGTTTTTTGCGGGACAAGTCATATTTTTAATGGCATCATTTTTGGATACATATAATGTACTTTATAACTTTTATAGCATTTTTTTAGGGGGATTGTGTAAAAGAAATTCTTGTATTTGTTTTTTGGATTTTATTTTTATAGCATTCAGTGTGCAAAATAAAAAATATTTTGACAACATTTTTCCCATTAAAGTCAACGGAAGCTGTCCAATTGCGGCCTGTCTGCAATTGATTTGCAGACAGGCCACCGATACCGTGGGAAAGCAGGAATTAGGAAAAAAAAGTACTGCACATACGTGCAGTGCCCCGGACGGAGCTCCCACATGCATCCACAGTACAGAAGAAAGAAGATCCAGACGCAGAAGACCTGGACAGGTTTGCAGAAGACCCGCACAGGTAAAAAAAGTGTCCTCGGCTGCGGGCATGGTTAAAACCTGCTGCGGGCTCCTGCGAGCGGAATCCGACCCGCCCATGTACCATTTGTTGATCCATGCGACATTTTGATCACTTTATATTCCGTTTTTTGTAAGGTGAGATAGGTAAAATAGTGTATTAATGTTCAAGAATTACTGCCATTTATTATTTAGTCTCTCCACTTTCATAAGGTCAAAGTAATTGGACAATTAACCTGAATTTCATGCACCGGAGTGACCTGTTACTTCATTATGCCATGACAAATTAAGGACATGAAAGGTATGATGTTGATTTCAAGTGTTGAATTTGCATTTGTCAGCTCTTCATAGGAACTTTATTTGGTCCAAAGAGGTGTCAGCACAAGTGAAAGATCACTGTGGGGCTGAAATAGTGAAGATAGTGAAAACGTTAGGAGTGACTAAATCAAGAATTTGGTACATTTTGGAAGGAAAGCACTGGTGAGCTTGGCAACACTAAGCCTGGAAGAACATGGAAAACAACTAAAGTAAATGAATTGTTTCCCTAGCCTCAGCCTTGGCCTTTTCTGGTCAGGATTAGAGATGAGCGAACATACTCGGTTCGGGTGTTTTTGCACTCGAGCACCGCTTTTTCTGAGTAACTGACTACTCGGACGAAAAGATTCGGGGGGCGCCAGGGGGCGGGGGGTAGCAGTGGGGAACAGGGGGGAGCTCTCTCCCCCCCCCACTCCCCTCTGCAACCCACCACTCACCCCCGGCGCCCCCCGAATCTTTTCGCCCGAGTAGTCAGTTACTTGGAAAAAGCAAAAACACCCGAAAAGAGTACATTCGCTCATCTCTAGTCAGGATCCTCTAGAATGCATACACAAAGGGCGAGCATGATATTGGGTCAAGAAACCCGGCCCAATATCCCTCTTGTCAACGTGCGTTGTACCAGCGGATGTGAGTCGTTTTTCATGCAAAAACACCTCACAACGTGTTTCATGTACGATGAAAGATCGCAAATGTTTCCCATTGATTTCCATAGGAAACATTGCATTATACTCACATTCACATCGCACGGCATGCAAGTGCCAAGTAATGTCAACAGGGTCCCTCTGAAAACATTGGACGATGCATTCCAATGATTGCGGAAAAAATAGGACATGCAGCAAGTCTTTTACCTCGCAGCATCACTGTGAGGGAAAGCATGGCTCATGTGTATGACCCCATTCAAAAGAACGGAGTTCATATTCGCTCGAGTTTTGTGCGTCTCACAACGCATGAAACTTGTGCGAATTTCACGATCGTGTGCATGTAGCCTGAAGCAGATAGTGCTTACCTTGCACTAACACCATCACATGTAAGTGCTGAACAGGGCAGGCAGGGAGTTGAGCAGAGCTTACTGCAGTGCTATTGCCATATTCAATTGTGTCTGCATTTTAAGAACATGGATACAATTAATTTCGGGAAAGGAGGACCGGATTGGCATACCTTCTCTCCCCAATTCTGTGAACCGGCTGGTATTTTAAATTCTACACCTGGCTTTGTTTCAAATCCATTGTGGTGGTGAACAAAGGCTAAATTATGAAAACTGTCACTTTCTAAATACTTCTGGACCCAACTGTGTTTGCATCTCGCATCATGACCCCCTATTAGTGCCAAATGAAGTACAGTCAAACATTACTAAAGGTCAGACAGATCCTTATGACTTAGCAAGCAGTTGTAAATAAAATTAGCTTTCAAGAGCAGTACTAGTCCTATAGCTCAACTTGTAATGAAACCTCATTTATGAGTGTGTGGTAGACAGTGTCGGAGTTGAGTGAAACTATTTTGGTGAAATTTGGGCTATTATGGCCATCTAGATTGATGTGTAATTAATTTTTCTTTAAACTGGTGAAATGCGGATAATTCCCATTGATTGCAGTGTTTTACATTTGCACTACTGATTAATTTACTACCTTAAAGGGGTTGTCCCGCGGCAGCAAGTGGGTCTATACACTTCTGTATGGCCATATTAATGCACTTTGTAATATACATTGTGCATTAATTATGAGCCATACAGAAGTTATAAAAAGTTTTATACTTACCTGCTCCGTTGCTGGCGTCCTCGTCTCCATGGTTTCGGACTAATTTTCGGCCTCTGATGGCCAAATTAGCCGCGCTTGCGCAGTCCGGGTCTTCTGCTTTCTTCAATGGAGCCTCTCGTGCAGGATGCCGGCTCCGTGTAGCTCCGCCCCGTCACGTGCCGATTCCAGCCAATCAGGAGGCTGGAATCGGCAATGGACCGCACAGAAGAGCTGCGGTCCACGGAGGAAGAGGATCCCGGCGGCCATCTTCACCGGTAAGTATAGAAGTCACCGGAGCGCGGGGATTCAGGTAAGCGCTCCGGTAAGCTTTCTTTAGGTCCCTGCATCGGGGTTGTCTCGCGCCGAACGGGGGGGGGGGGGGGGGGGGGGTTGAAAAAAAAAAAAAACCCGTTTCGGCGCGGGACAACCCCTTTAAGGCCAGATTCACATGACATGGATGTACTTGCGCGCAAAATTTATGTGCGCAATACGTAGAGAATAGAATCCATTGATTGCCTCTGTGACTCAAAGCTCATCTCCAAGTCAAACTTCACAGTGTATTTATTCTGAAATGCCACCTAATTTCAGAATAAAACATGCGCCTGAGCAATAGGCATCTCTGTCTCAGGTTCAAGATGCTGTGGTTCAGGCAGCATAAATCTGATGACAGAATCCCTTTAAGTCTTTACGGATAACTTTAATGCTTTAGAACTTCCTTCATTTTTGTAGTCCGTCTTTGGACTTGTTCTATTTTATTAATTAATGCAAGGCCGCTTCAACCATAGGGCAAATGGCAGCAGTCAGTGGTGCCATTTTCTTTATATTACTGTGGAGACAGAAGAGGGCATTACTTTGTAGTGGGCAAAGTGTAGGGGGCACTGAGAAAAGCATCTGGGTAGTGGCAGAATGAGGAGAGGGTGCTGGAAGACGTTTTTATGACATTTTGGGCCAGATAAAGAGTGGTCCTCTTCTGAGCACTGGGGTGAAGTGCTGGCTTGCAGTTGAGCTGGCAAACAGGGAAAGGGAGTCCTGGCTGTGAGAAGCAGAGTGGTTGTCCTGAAGGAAGGCAAAGGAAAAGGCAAGCATCCAGAGAACTGTAGCAGCAGTGCCAGGTCACACCAGAAGGGCACAGCAACAGGCGAGTACTACAGTGTGCAGGGTTAGGTGAATGTAAGTTTCTATTATTTTTTGATTCCGCACAAAATTCAGAAGGGGGGGGGGGCACAACAGTCATAAACTAATGTGTGCATTATAGGACGTTATCCAACTGCAGCAGTTGTTGGTGTCACTAGTAGCTACGATAGTGCCTTCTGGTGGTAGTTGTGGTGCTTGAAGTAGCAATATTTGCTATAAAGTAATGGAGCAGTTCTATGGTCTTCCGCTACGACCTTGTGGCTCTATGCGCAGTAGTTTCATGCTGGCAAACATGTAGTGTCTGCATGGCAAATTTGAGTCACCATTCTAGTCTGTTGACATTGGAGCTTGGCTTCACAGTACCCATAGGAAGCATACATAGAATTCTGGATTGATGGGTCTCATTCACACAACGTGGGTCTCAGCAGTTAATAATTAGGTTTAACCCTTTCCAATTCACTGTCTGACATCTGAAGACATTCTGATTGAAGCCTGTACAGCTCCGACGTCAGAAGACGTCCAGCAGGGTATTCTTACTGTATATTACTGGCCGCTCTGTTGTCTGAAGCCTCTCCAGCATGTCCCTTACGGCAGTACTGGCTGTAGCCAGCAGGCGGCGCCATTGTATAATGGCAGAAAGAGAGAGCCCCCTAGGAAACCCTGAATCCAAAATTGGATTGCAAAGGGTTAAACCCACACTATCATACAACAAAGACCAGCAAAAATGCTTGTTTGACCCACCTTTTTTGCTTTTAACTTTTCTTAACATGGAAAAAGAGGCTATGCATTTAAAAAAAAGGAATAAAAAAGAGAAACATACAAAAATTATACGTGAGAATGAAAAATCATTTCTAAACATTCTTCATATGAAACACATTGGGAGAGGGGAAGGCCTTAACAATTAGCCAAAACTGCTGTGTGTGAAATTGTTCTTGCAGCATTTATGTGGGATTGCTTTTTTTCATGGGGGGAACCCTAAATATATTTCTTTTGCTGGTAAGTCCTTTAACTACCCGTCTCCATTGTAAAAGTGACAACTTTTGATGTTTTCCACAAAACTGTACAGGGTGATTTATGAAACTGTCTAAAAGTAAACACATTATTTCCTAGAGCAACCAATCATACAGCAGCTTTCATTCCATCATGAAAAATGAAAGCTGTGATGTGATTGGTTGCGATGAGTAACAAAGACAGTATTACTTTTAGGTTGCATTCATGTCGCTGATTGGCTAAAGATGATGTTGCGGATTTTGGTGCAGATCGGCAGCAGATTTTACCCCTTCAATTTGAATTTGGAAATCTGCAGCAAATCAGCAATGTGTGAACACACTTTTATATAGTTTTCATTAATCTGTCCCAACTTTTATTTACAGATCTAATTATGTGCTTTTTCTTAATCAAATGTCAAATGTGTATTTTGTGTCCTGTGTTTAAAACACATACCCTATTCAAAGTCAAAAAATGATTGTGAAATACAGAACGTGATGAATCCTAGGAGTGTTTTCTGACTTGTCACTTTCTATTTAGTACAGTGTATTGAATTTAACATGTTGATCTCCCCTCCCACTGAACACAATATTCTTAAGCACAGTGACTCAGAGACTTCTATTACGTCTCTAATAAACAAGATACTTACATGAGTGAGCACATTTCTTCCTAATCCACTCAACCAAAGAAACAAGATACCAGTTTTATATCTGGCTTGAATGAAGTCATGTTAGATTTATGTTGTAAAATTGGTTGGCAGGACCTAGAATTAAAGAACGAGCCTGTATTTTTACACATCACATCAACAGACTCGTTTCTTTTGTGTCAGTCTGTGTCCCATTGACAGTTAATAAAAAATAGCTGTAGCCTGTTGCTAGATATAATATATTGAAGGACTGTAAACCTACCATCACAAATGGAACAAAAGGAACATTAAACACCAGCAAGTATAACCTTGACCCTCACTGGACACCTTTGTATAAAGAAATATAGCCTCCACCGCAATTGATCTTCCTGGGATCAGAACTTCTTGCCCTACTGAATATACCAGGTATAATCACCGTGTTTCCCTGAAAATAAGACCCTGTCCTATATTAATTTTTATCCCAAAACAGGCACAAGATCTTATTTTCAGGGGAGGTCTTATTATATTTACCTAGCAGGCTCAGTCCAGGTCCCTCCCACTGCTTTTCACAGCTACGACACGCGTCCCGCAGTCCTTGGCCGCTCATACAACATCGCTTCCTGGTTATGGGATTCATGAATCCTGCCAGTAGGAAATGATGGCTGTGATTGGTTCTTCGACTGCTGCTCAGCCAATCAATGCAGCTCTGGTTGAACCAATGCAATGGCTGTGATTGGTTTATCCAACGCTGCATTGATTGGCTGAGCAGCAGTGAAAGGACAAATCACAGCCGTCACTTCCTGGAAGTAGGATTTATGAATCCCATAATCAGGAAATGATGTTGCATGAGCGACCAAAGACTGCGAGAACTGCGCCGACCCTCTAGAAAGCAGCGGGAGGGACCTGGACCGAGCCTGCTGGGTAATGTTGTTTTTTTTTTAATGTAGCGTAACTAGGGCTTATTTTGGGGGTAAGACTTATATTTCAAGCCTCTCTGGAAATTAGGCTAGGGCTTATTTTCAGGGTAGGTCTTCTTTTCAGGGTAAGAGGGAGAAAAATTTGTACCACTGAGCACCAAATGCAGCCTGGATTTACATTAGCACCAAGTAAACATTGCAGATATTGGGTTGCATTGGTAAGCATGCTCTATAAGTGGGGTGACAGAGAGCCCACTGTGATCCGATGGCCAACATACACTTGTAGACAGTCCTGATTGGGAGTGCATATGCATGCCATTTCTTCTAAATATAATGTGCATTAATACCAAATGTGAGACAGAATCGTTTTATCTATTATAATTAATGCTTTTTTCTTTAATTCATTTTGTGAGCTTCCAACCTGAACATAAAGCACAATAGATTTCAATTTTCTTGTAACCAACAATTTATGAAAAAAAAGGTTTGTACTCAGCTGCTCACTAGTGTTCCACTCCAAAACCTTTATTCTCTACTTGTAAGCTTTATTACATGCTGTGTTTAGTTTACTGTATTGTGTTCTTATTGCACATGACTTAATAATGAAAATCTGCCAGAATATCTAAGCTGGATGTATTTGTTAACAGAGATCCACCCGGGGCTCCAACGCCTAATGACTCCTAGAATCTGAAATAAAACAGTCTACGCTGCAAATAAAAGCAAACAAATCACCTTTTTTAGAGGATTTGACCATTTCTTCCCATTATTTAATATACCTTTACTTTTTCCATTACTGCGGACACCCATTTTCTTTCTTTACAATGAATGATATGTCGCTTTGATGTAAGTGTGTTCAGACATAATCATTATGCAATGAATATTGAAATCGTACAAACAATGCGTGCAACATTCTGCCATTACAGGGATGGCTTTTCTATACAGAGATGATCGCCATATGTTGTGCATAAGGAAATAAAAAGTGGCATCCCAAATTGAAAAAATTAAGCAAATACCAATAATATGAAAACAAACAGATCCTTAGGATGTACCATTTCAGGGAACATATGTGTGTTAGTGTTCAACTTTTATGAAGGTAAGTGACAGAATGTAGTACTCCCAGAGGGGCTTGAATGACCTTTTGAGTCTCCTCACTCACCGTCTAGGTGCTCTCTCTAAGGCTGCCTGTCCACGGGCATTGCGGTATGCCGCGGTGGAGATCCGCCGCAGGAGCTGCTGTCCGGGAGCAGGAGCAGGAGCCGGCAGATGAATCTCCGCTGTCAGCCTATCTGACAGATAGGCTGACCGCGGAGAATCGTGGGAATTCGCAGCATGCTGCGAATTGCCGGCCGCAATGATTCAGACGTCATGATTCGCTGGCGATTTACCTGTGAACAGAGGGCCCTAGGAGAAAAGAATGTAATGAAAAACACCTGGGGAAAATTGGCTTCTACCACTTTGTTTTTCTTTGGCCTTCCTCAGGATCAACATTGGGGTGTAATAGTCTAAACTGGATAAACAGGTGTCTTTTTTTGGCCTTATATATTATATTACTTGAAATTCCCAGCTTCCCCTTCCCAGAGTTTTACACAGGGAGATCTGCTGTCAACAATTATCATTTTTTTGGGCTGTACAAATCAGCTAATTGGATGTAGCATCACAGAGCCCAATAATCGGGCAAAAATTGGTGGCCGATCATCATCAGGCCGTGTCTTTAGGGAGGCAGGTAGTTAGTTAATTACTTGTGCAAACAGTAAGATCCCATGCATATGCATCATCTAGATCCCAAATATAGGGTCATTGCATTTCAAAGGGGCCATGATATACAGGATATTCCCAACATTATTTATGCTTCATTTGCAGCTGCTCTCTATCAGGCTAGTTCTAGACTGGAACCTCATACATAGGGACAATAAAAATATTCTTGTCTGATAGTAGCCTCATGTGTCTACCCTTTTCCACACTGAAAGCTCTTGCAAGCAGGCCTCTCACCCATACTGTTCAGTTATTCGTTTTAGGGTGGCTTCCCATAAGCGTTTCTGCAAATACACTCACCGAAGCGAATTTTCACATGAATGACGTTCGGCGAGGGCTGTAATTTTTGTGCACGCAAGGCCAGTTTACACGCACATGTAGCACACCCTTTACGTAGAAATTAACGGTTGTTAAAGGCTAATAAGGGCCAGCTGTCTTCTTTTCCCTGTGTTGTGCGCATTGTCACACAGTTTCCCTTGCGTATTTTGCGCACTTCCTATAGACCTCTCTGGGACTTTGGCTGCGCAAAAAGGCAGAAAGAGAAGAAGAGCAGCTCCTACTTTTTTGCGTGCACAAAATAATTTTAATGAGTTCTATTCTGTGTTTAGCACACTGAAATGCTCAAGTGAAGAAGCCCTTATATTGTATAAAATGTCCATTTTTGTCTTTATATGTACCGTCTGAGTTGTAAAGTGCTGCGGAATATGATGGCACAATATAAAGATCATTACTCTGTATTAGGTCTGTGTTTAACACACCATAATATGGGGCTAATGTAAGTCTAGAAATAATTTTCGATGCATTTACATGGCCATATTGTTCACGTTGTGCTTTAAAGATGCAGCCTGCACTACTTTTGTCCATTTTTACCTCTGTATTTGTATTTGATTAAGCAAATACAGATCCGTATGTGGCAAGTAGAAATAAAAAGCACTGGCAGGAAATACAGAATTAAAACAGAGATCAAGCAATAATGAAATACCGACAACATGTTGCTGCAATGTCATCTGAAACATGTCTGTCTCTGAACATAAACATGCAATGTCATATGAACATGAGTAAACAATGTGATGCAGCAGCCAAAAAGGCAAACACAATTCTGGGATGTATTAAGAGAAGCATAGTCTAGATCACGTGAGGTCACTGGCGTAACTATAGAGGGTGCAGGGGATGCGGTTGCACCCGGGCCAGGAATATTAGGGGGCCTATAAGTCCTCTCTTTTCCATATAGGAAGCCCAGTACTATGAATAAAGCATTATAGTTGGGCAGCCTGTTACAGGCTTTGCGTTGGGGTCCAGAAGTTTCAAGTTACGCCTCTGTGTTAAGGGGTTAAGAGAAGTTGGGGGGCCCCCAAGATAAACTTTTGCACCTGGGCCCATGAGCCTTTAGCTCTGCGTGAGGTAATTATCCCCCTCTACTGTTCCTTAGTCAGACCTGATCTAGAATACTGAGTCCAGTTCTGGGCACCCCACTTTAAAAAAGACAGACAAACTGGAGCACGTTCAAAGAAGAGTTACCAAGATGGTGAGTGGTCTGCAAATCATGACCTATGAGGAACAGTTAAAGGATCTGGGAATGTTTAGCTTGCAAAAAAGAAGGCTGAGAGGAGACTTAATAGCTGTCTACAAATATCTGAAGGGCTGTCACAGTGCAGGGGGTCAACCCTATTCTTATTTGCACAAGGAAAGACTAGAAGCAATGGGATGAAATGTAGTATTAACTATAGGTCCATTTACACTGAGTGATGATCGCTCAAAAATTGCTAAAAAGTGATCGTTTGAGCGATCATCGTTATGTCTAAACAAGCGGCCATCATGCACTTTTCGTGCACTGCTAGCTGCCGTGAAATTCAGTCCAGCCTAAAAATCGTCCTTCAGCCTTATCAGCAGTTCTCCGCGGGTAGTGCTAATAGCATTGTTTCCAGCTGGAGAACAAAAGAACTGAAAGCAGATAAGTGCCCTCGGGCTCTTAACTGCTTTCAGCTAAGGCTTCATTTGCACACTTAATTGCTCTTAAGTAGCTGAGTAGCTACTTAAAAATTTATGCAAAATGATTGAGCAATCTTTGAGCAATCATCGCTTCGTGTAAATGGGCCTTAACAAACCGGACTGAATAATGGGGGTGCAGGTTGAAGGACACTTGGGAAGTAGTGACCACAATGTAACTAATTTCCAGCTGTCATTCTATAAGAAACCTTTTCAGGGAGCGTCAAAAAAACTAAACTTTAGTAAAGCAAAATTTGATCAGCTCAGAACTACTATCGGTAACATTACGTGTGACAACATCCTCAAAAATATCAGTACAGACCACAAATGGGAGAAGTTTGAAAACATCCTAATTACCTCATATGAGCGGTTCATACCCTTAAAAAAAAAAAAGAACCACAAGTAGAAAGAAACCAATGTGGCTCGACAAGACTGTAAGAGGGGCAATAAACAAAAAAAAGAAAGCGCTTAAACTACTAAAACAAGAAAGCAGCGAAGAAACGCTATAATCATACAGGGAAAAAACTAAATATGTAAAGGAAAGATCAAAATTGCTAAGGGGGAGGCAGAAAGACTGATCACTAAAGAGAGCAAAAATAACCCTAAACTATTCTTCAATTATATTAACAGCAAAAGGATTTTCACTGAAAGCCCTGGCCCGCTAACAAACAATGCAGGAGAATTCATAGAAGACGAGATACAGGGGAATAAAACGAACCCCCTGCTAAGTATTGCATACCTAACACAGGAGGAGGAACAGAGCTGGTTAGAAAGGATTAAAAATTGATAAATCGCCAGGCCCACATGAAATACACCCAAGGCCTCTAAGGAAACTAAGTGATGTGATAGCTAGACCGCTACTTCTTATTTATGAACACGGTCAATACCGGAGTTGCACCATTGGATTGGCGCATTGCCAATGTGGTTCCAATATACAAAGAGGGGTCCAAAGAGAGCCAGGTAACTACAGGCTGGTAAGTCTCACTTCAATAACTGGAAAAATATTCGAGGGATTTCTGAGAGTTGCCATCCTAAAATACCTTAAGGAGAACATTGGAATAACTCCTCACCAGCGTGGGTTCATGAGGGGGTCGATCATGTCAGACCAATCTGATCAGCTTCTACGATGAAGTAAGTTCTAGGCTGGACCTGGGAGAGTCTATTGATCTTATATATATGGATATCTCTAAAGCATTAGGTTGATATATAAAATGAGGCAGCTTGGACTGGGTAAAAACGTGTGTTTCTGGGTAAAGAACTGGCTTAGAGATAGAAAGCAGAGGGCAGTAATAAATGGTTTGCACTCTGATTGGGCCACCTGTTGCTAGTGGGGTGCCACAGGGTTCAGTGCAATTAATACAACGGAGGACAATGTGCGGCTACAAAAGGACCTAGATAAGCTGGGGGCTTGGACAGAAAAATGGCAAATGAAGTTCAGTATTGATAAATGTAAGGTCATGCACATGGGCAGGAGAAACTAATGTCACCAATATGCACTAAATGGGGTACTGCTAGGGAAAAGTGATATGGAAGAAGACCTGAGGGTACTAGTGGATTGTAGATTTAACTGGAGCAACCAATGCCAGTCAGCTGCTGCAAAAGCTAATAATGTCTTGGGGTGCATTAAAAGAGGCATAGGGGCGAGGGACGAGAACATTATTCTTCCACTATATAAGGCACTTGTCAGGCCTCACATGAAATACTGTGTACAGTTCTGGTCACCGGTGCTCAGGAAAGATGTTGCAGTGCTTGAGGGGGTTCAAAGAAGGGCAACTAAATTAGTAAATGGAATGAGAGGACTGAAGCACATAGAGAGGCTATCAAAATTAGGATTATTCACACTGGAAAAAAGATGGCTAAGGAGCGATCAAATAACTATGTATAAATACATTAGGGGACAACACACGGATCTCTCCCATGACCTATTTATACCCCGGACTGCGTCAGTAACAAGAGAGCATCCGCTACGTCTAGAAGAAAGCAGGTTTCATCACCAACACAAAAGGGGGGTTCTTTACTGTAAGAGCAGTGGGACTGTGGAAATCTCTGCCTTGGACGTGGTGATGGCAAAATCCATTGAGGAGTTTAACACGGGACTAGATGTCTTTCTAGAGCGCAAGAATATTACAGAACAAAGACATTAGGTGACCAGCGGGGTTGTTGTTCCGGGTCTTACATTTAGGTAGGAACTATCAAAGGTTAATCCAGGAATTTTTCCCCCGAATGGGCTAATTGGCTCTGCCCCTTGGGGTTTTTTTTGCTTTCCTCTGGATCAACAAGGGGGTTGAAACAGGCTGAACTAGATGGACATTGTCTTCATTCAGCCTAACATACTATGTTACTAAGAAACTGAAAGGCAGGAGACACAAATATGATATAAGAAAAAAAACTTTCTGACAGTGAGGGGGAACAATGAGTGGAACAGGGTACTATGGGAGGTGGTGAGTTCTCCTTCAATGAAAGTGTTCAAACAAAGGCTGGACAAATATCTGTCTGAGATGAGCAGTGGGTTGGACCCGATGACCCTGGAGGTCCCTTCCAACGCTACCATTCTAAGATTCTGTGTGTTGAAATGAACTCATGTGAAACTGGCCATATCCATATGGGCTACAATACAGTTTCATATTGCCTACCATATCATTGTAATGGATTGTAATAAACTAAGTAAAATGCCTATTGGAGATATGTGCTTTTTCTAATAACACACGCTGCCTCCTTAAATTCTGACTAACTACTTGCTACCCCATCCCACCGTGTTCCTGACAATTTACTCAAGATGGCGCTTCCATCTAGGAATGCAACCAAGATACCACAGATGATGTTAGCTCCTGTAGGGAAAAACCCCTGCTCATGCCACTCAACGTGCCAGCGTTGCAACACCCCCAGTCCAGCTACCTTGCTACCTCTGGAGAAAGGGGGGAAGTGGGAATAATGGATAGAAGTGAGATAGTTTTATTTTTCCTCTCAGATTCATACACATGACTTTGCACTAGCTAATGGCCCAGGAGACAGGGGATTCAGTCATTTTGATCAGTCATTGGATAAGCCTGATTCTGCACTCTTTGTGGATGGATCGAGGTATGGTCAAGAAGGCAGGTTCCATACAGGTTATGTTGTGCTCTCCTTACATGATGTAGTCAAAGCCGAACCTCTTCTAAGGTAACGTTTACACAGACTCCCGCTATGCCTGTGACATAGCTCATGACTACAGACCCATCTGGAGAGCAAAGTCATTCTTGAGGAAAAAAAGACAGCAATTAAGAAAAACAGAAAAGGTGAACCAGCACCGATGGAAGCCCTCTTGTTGCCCGAGAGAGTGGCCTGAAAATGCAAAAGGCCACTCCAAGAACAGCACAAAAAAGGCAACTGTAAATCACCTGGCTGATCAAGCTGAAGACAGCCACACAGAAGCCCAGACTCGATCCTTCAGGGGTGACGCGGTACAGATACCCCCTCAGCCGACACTTCCGCAGGACTATGACCTGTTGATTGTTACAAAAGCAGGCAACCGGGGGGGGGGGGGGGGGGAGAGAAGGAACAATGGGAACCTGCAAGAGGGGCAGAGACACGTGGAGATAAATGGATGGTCTCCCACGGGCCCTATCCCGTCATGGTTCCGGCCCCCACGGAAATACACACCTGTCAAAAACAGCTATGACAGATGTGTTTGCTAATCACTGATTTAGCGTCACGGCAACCAGATACACACAAGGCTGGCTGATTTGTGCATACAATGTGGGTAAGTCTTAATAGGCTCCCTTGCAATGCACCCCTCGTTCCGACTACCCGTTCCAGGGTCTTCAAGTAGACTACTTCCAACTACCAAGGGTGGGCAAGTGCGAGTTCAGTCTGGTCTGCTTAGACCCATTCTCAGGGTAGCCAGTTTGGCATACCCGCTCACAAACGCCACCACCAAAAACTGACCTCTGAGGTGGTATACAGGTACAGAGTACCAGAGACAACTGAGAGTGACAGAGGTACTCCCTCCATGGGAGAAGTGATGCAGAAAATAATGAAAGTTTGGGGGTAGAATTGGCCTTTTATGCTCTGTACCATCAACAAAGCAGTGGTAGAGCAGAAAGTTTAAATGGTTCCTTAGAAACTACGATCCAGAAGGCCATGGCAAAGCTCAATAGACCATGGATTGGTCAATCTGTTTTAATTGTGGTGGGTCCCGACTCCATCCCTCTGAGATGTCATCTCTTCTCCCCGTACTCCAAGCCACTCCTAATACAACTTCGGTGACCGTTTCCTGTCCTGGCAGCCATCTTAGCACTCCTGAAACTACACCTTCTCCACCCAGTTCCGGGAGCCATTTTGGTACACCAGCCAATGCACAACCAGGAAGGACCTAAGCCCACTATGCCGCTCTATCCGGTCCTTAGGGTAGATGGCTCCTTCTATGTACCACCTAATACTGGCCCTCCTGCACATGTAGCCAACCCCCTACACCCTAAGATACAGACTTTGAACAACATGATAGTTATAGCTGACCCTACCTTTGAGGACACCAAAGATGCCCTACAGGGACTGGCGAACCAGATAGGACCGACCTCCTCCATGACTTTCCAGAAAAGAATGACCTTAGATATGATCTTAGCAGAGAATGGAGGGGTATGTAAAATGATAGGGGAGACCTGCTGCACATACATTCCCGACAACACAGGACCAAACGGTAAAGTGACTTTAGCCATCAAAAAGCTAGAGGACTTGTCAGTGGAGCTAAAGAAAAACTCAGGTTTAAATGACCCATGGGACCAATACTTTAGTTGGATGAGTGGGTGGCAGAGAATGCTGGCTCAGGTAGGGATAACCATACTTCTCCCCCTGGTACTCTTCTCCGTAAGGTACACACCTGACAGAATAGGCCTCATCCCATATGAGGTACTTTTTGGGTCGGCCCCAAGGTTAGGATTGAATTTACAGTGATAACTCCAGATGCAGCATGGTAGCCTGAAAAACTGTGTTATTGATCTCCCAAAACACCTAACTAATGTATATTCGAATGTTTACTTCCCTTCCAGTTCCAGAGACTGACATGGGAACCCATGACCTGCTCCCCCGGAGATTGGGGTCTATGTGAAGAAATGTGTTAGAAAACATTCCTTTGAGCTCAAATACGACGGTCCTTACCAAGTGCTACTGATCACAGCCACGTCAGTGAAACTAGACGGGAGAAACTCCTGGATCCCTGCCTCCCATTACAAGAAGGCTCCGCCTCCTGAGGAGCAAGCATAATTATGCTAAATTACCTTCTACTACTGGGGCTGTTCAGGAAGGGGGGGGGCAGATCTCAGGTAGCCATCATAGGAGAAAAGAAACTGGAACCCCTGGTCGATGGCAGACAAGGGTAGTTACATTCTGGTACAATTCATCCAACACTCATGTAGCCATATTGTCCTTTGATTACTGTGACCTAGCCCCCTGCCTTCATGCTTCATGACAGTGTAACGGATATGCAGGCACAATATACATATGCGTCACGGATTCTTACTGGGGACAGGACTCTAGCTATTGGCGATCCGTGGGGTGGAACACAGGGACAAACTGGGGCTACAAATCACAGTGTGCCTTAGACAAGAAAGACAGAAACAGGAAATCCTTATAACCCTACTCAAGACTGGCAGATGCCTCCACATCAAAGAATCAGACTTCAGCATGCCCCTTCTCCGCCCTACCGTACTGGGTATGTCTCGCCTGTGACGTCCAGAATCCCAGAAGGCGCGACATCTGTTTTAATTGTGGTGGGTCCCGACTCCATCCCTCTGAGATGTCATCACTTCTCCCCGTACTCCAAGCCACTCCTAATACAACTTCGGTGACCATTTCCTGTCCTGGCAGCAATCTTAGCACTCCTGAAACTACACCTTCTCCACCCAGTTCCGGCAGCCATTTTGGTACACCAGCCAATGCACAACCAGGAAGGACCGAAGCCCACTATGCCGCTCTATCCGGTCCTTAGGGTAGATGGCTCCTTCTATGTACCACCTAATACTGGCCCTCCTGCACCTGTAGCCAACCCCCTACACCCTAAGATACAGACTTTGAACAACATGATAGTTATAACGGACCCTACCTTTGAGGACACCAAAGATGCCCTACAGGGACTGGTGAACCAGATAGGACCGACCTCCTCCATGACTTTCCAGAATAGAATGACCTTAGATATGATCTTAGCAGAGAAAGGAGGGGTATGTAAAATGATAGGGGAGACCTGCTGCACATACATTCCTGACAACACAGGACCAAACGGTAAAGTGACTTTAGCCATCAAAAAGCTAGAGGACTTGTCAGTGGAGCTAAAGAAAAACTCAGGTTTAAATGACCCATGGGACCAATACTTTAGTTGGATGAGTGGGTGGCAGAGAATGCTGGCTCAGGTAGGGATAACCATACTTCTGATTATCCTTGCCATCATAGTCTGCTGTGTACAACCCTGCCTGAAGAAACTCTGTAAGAAGGCCGTTGAAAATGCTTCACGGACACTGCTGAACATGGAGAGTCCAGAAGACTGTGAGAAATCCTACACCCCCTTTTAAAAAAAAAAAAAAAACTTTCCTCCTAAGCAATTAGAATACCTTTAAGCCTTAGGAAAAGCAGCTGTCATCTGATATGCCAGGTCGGTGTCTCTGGGAGCCCATGGATAAGCCATGGGTTGTCAAAAGGGCTGCAGAAGTATTCGAGAAAGGCATATCAAGGGAGGTGGATAGATCTTCGGAATTAGGGTCAGATTGTTTATTACAATCCCCCCTTAAAAGGACTATTCTAAGTAAAATGCCTATTGCAAATATATGCTTTTTCTACTAACACACGCTGCCTCTTTAAATGCTAACTACTCACTCTCGCTTCCCACCGTGTTCCTGACAATTTACTCAAGATAGCACCTCCATCCAAGTATGCAACCAGGATGCCACAGATGCCGTTAGCTCCTGGCGGGAGAAACCTCTTTAAAGCAATAACTAATCAGCTACAGATTCGTACTTCATGACATATTAATAGAGATGAGAGCGCATGCTCGTTTTAAGCAATTACTCGAATGAGCATTGCTTTTTTCGAGTAACTGCCTACTCGGGCGAAAAGGTTCAAGGGGCGGCGGGGGTGAGAGAAATCTCCCTCCTGTTACACCCCACCCCTTCGAATCTTTTTGCCCAAGTAGGCAGTTACTTGAAAAAAAAAGCAATGCTTATTTGAGTAATTGCTCTAAACGAGCATACTCGCTCATCTCTACATATTAACTATGCACACTTTCTATAAAACCCTATGTAGCTTAATTAGAACATAGAAGATTCATTTTTGCTGAACAGTGTGTCAGTGTGATTCTCCTGTGCATGCACAGGCCCCTTTAATCAGGAAGGGGGCAGATATTCATTAGGTATATTAGTACCAATCTATAACATCAATCGTAATACACATTCTCCTTTGCAGGAGGCCTAAAGCTTTGCTTTGCACAAGAATACATATCCAATGTTGACATCAAGCATAGGAGAGTGGCGGTGGAAGTCATGTACACATATCTCCGATGAGATTTTGTGAAGCTGCAGTGTCCAAAACAAAGAAAAGCTTTTAAAAAGAGAAAAAAAAAAACTACCCTGAAGCAAAGATATTGTGTTCTCCATCAACAATGCTGGCTGCTCCACAGTTCATTCATTAAATATCAGCCATTAAGGAGCTGCCCTGACATTGGAACATGGTGTTATGACGAATACAAGAACCCAAAGATGCACGGAAGCTACAATTCATCTCGCCCTCAAAAGGCTGTCAGATACTCCAATGCAGAAATTTTTTTTTCTTATCTGACAAGCCGTTTTTTTTTCTTATTCCTGGCAAGTACAAATATAGTTCAAACAAAACACAGCCGAAATTCAGAGCCCACAGAGCCGGGGTAGTGTCATCGCTGGCTGACAAAGTAGGAATAGAATGTTCTCAGAGTATGTGGAGACACGCCAAAATGTAATTGTATCTTGTAACCTCGGTGATAATGAAACATTAGCACATTACAGGAGCAGCCCAGTGACCACGATAAATGCCACTTAAAGTATCTTGTATCCAAGACTTTGTTTACTTCCATTCTACACAAATAGGAACTCCTTTAGGAGGTGGCACCATATTTACCCCAGTACACTACCACACCTTCATTTGTAGCCAGAAGCCATAGAAAAGGAGTGATGCAGTACAAGTAAAGGCTCCTTCACACAGACGCATGTGTCGGCAGGACATAACTTGATCTATGAACTAATCCCCCCCCCCAGGCGTATATTGTAGTGCCCTTTTAGCGCCCGCAGGGCATGTTCATTTGCGTGCAGCAACCACGCCTAATTTACATGGCCATTTAGTTTGAGTTTTCCCATTTGCGCAACCTCCATTAGACTTCTATGGGGACACTTGTGCAAATGCACGTGAAAAGTACGGCCTGTTCTGCATTTTGAGTGTATCTGGCACAAAAGCAAAGAGTGTCTACAAAACTATTGAAATCAATGGGTTCTAATCTCTGGATTGTACAAGTAAATTTTGCATGCACAAGATAGGCCCATGCAAATGAGCCCTAGGATAAATACTGTATATGCCATAATCTGGGTAGCCCATGCACTACACCTAGAATTTTGCTGTTGGTAACTCACTTGTTGGGAGCTCCTAGGACATTAAAAAGAAATAAACCTGCTTATTGGCTCCTATTGTGGTCTACAAGTTCCCGCAAGATACAATTCTATGGGTTTCCACATACAAAACCACAAGGATACTCTATAAAATCTAAAATGTATTTCATATTAAATGCACCACACGATGAAAAAGGTTGTATGTTGTTACTGGAAACCCGTTTCTCTAAATTTATACAAAACACACGCATATTGCTTTGTTATCAGATGTTCGGTTGCTATGATGAGTTTGCACCTTTATTTTATCATTTACAAAGTTAAGGCTCCTTTTACATGGAGCGAAATATCGCTTGTGCAGCCCGTTTACACAGGCAGATAAATTGTGCTGAATTGTGTATGGAAGTCGCTCAATCCTTAGCAGTGAATGATTGTGTGAATTTGAAAAATCTAACAATTTTTCCAACGGTAATCGGTCAGTGTAAAAAAAGGGGCCTATTGAACGTGCAGCCTATTTACTTTGGAATTGGCTTCATTCAAACTGCCTTTTCTTTTGCCAAAACTTTGGTGGATATCAAAAGTCAAAAATATTCCAGTTTTGGCTAAAGCAAGTGGATTTAGAGATGAAAACTTTATAAAAAAAAAAAAGGGCCCATTATCTACCATCAAAGTGTAGGGAGTTTAACCAATAAGGCTCTAATCTTGGGGACATCAGGGGTAAGACAAGATAGGAAACCACAAAGCCCCCCTCATGCTACTACCTATAATCTAGCGCTGGATTGTAAACCTAGTTTAAAGGGGTTGAGTATTCTGTTAGTTTGTGGCTGATGTAACCATATAGAAAATGCATTGATACCACTTAGTCTAAATGGACCTGTAGACATACATGTGAAATACATTTGGCAGCTTAGAATTAGAGTTCACATCCTGCTTTGTGCATGAAGTTCATGGCTGGTGCTACATATACTTCAGCAGTCAGTCCATAGGGCTATATTGTGCCAAGCAAGTAGTGTAGCTGTTGCACAAAGTCTGTATACTGCCAGCTCATAGACCACAACTGCTTATGTATACTAGCTCCAAAGTTTACACAGACGAAATCGACATACCAAAATGTGCATCAAGAGAAATAAAATTACAAATGCAATAAGATATTTTTATTGTATTTAATACAAGTGAAATTAATAGGTCTTAACTGTTATAAAGTAACAATGAATAAATAATATGCTTGAAGATTCTTGTCTACAATTACGTAACACTGGCTAGTATTATGAATACTTAAAAAGAAATCCAGTGACATTTAGACAAATGTCCATAAAAATGATGCTGTCTTTTCTTCCCTTGTATGAAATTGTTCAAGTATAAAAATCCATTACAGTGTAAAATATTCATGTTTAAGTTGAGAATAAAAATTGCCAAGTATTGCAGTTTTACAAGTCTTCGTATAAAGCAGCACTTTTCTTCTAGTAAAGAGAAAAAAAAAAGAAAAAAAGACAATATCCTACATACAAATGAAATGTATAATATACTGCTTAAAGAGGTCTTCGTTTAAAGAATGGGGAGGAAAAGAAAAAAAAAAAGGGGGGGGCAAAAAAAGTCTACTACCGTCATGTAAAATCTAAAGTGTTAAAGTAGGGATAGAATTACAGTGCACATTCAGAATTAAATAAATCCAAGTCAACATCTCAGTTGAATAGATTAATATTTACTACATCTAAACTTACTTAAATAATTTATACCATGAGATGAATACATAATTTCTTTGACGCATCTAAAGTTCCCTTCTTTAGTGCGCGTCATAGTAAAACTTTCAAAATAAATAAATAAGTTTCTCTCAATAAAGATTACAGTTAAGGCACAGTACAAATCTTTGTCATTAACCCTTAAAGAACCGCAAAGAAAAAAAAAAAGTTGTACAAACTTACTGATAAATACTTATTTTTTTTTCACTTAAATACTTTCAGTGGTCCCTTACGATCTATAAGGGGGCCCTGTGTTAACTTTGCATAAACAAAAACTAAAAGAAAAGTAAAAAAAAAAAAAAAAAGTTCTTAAAAAGGGTTAACCTTTGCAAGTATCTTTCTCTTGTCATTCACAAGCTATGAATAGGTGTAATAAAATAGAAGACTGTGGTAGTAGGGGGGCTGATCCTATTTCAGAATCAGAATAGCTGACACCAGCAGTTAGAGTTTCCCAAAAGCGAAACAGGATGGAGAGAGGGATTAGAATGTGACAAGCTCATCAAATAAGCACAAGTGATGTGTTCTCTCCAGAACGGTCTGTGTTATTGATTGTCTGTACAGCTGTTGCACCCGTTAATTCCACATCACTTGCTCCATAGTTCCACTTATATAGAGGACAGTTGAGAAAATAGCTTTGGTGCCTATCCATCATGTGACCAGTAGGCCATGTGTCTCCAACATGTTGATGCTAACCGTATGTCTTTCACCAATGCGCAAAGCAATAGGTTAGCTTGTGCTTTGAACGGTGTACTTTGTTACAGGCTACATATTGCTGTTTGATAGTTCCCTGGTTTAAACGCATTGTAAAAAGAGGGAAAAAAAAAGGGTTTTCTTTCAGATTAGTAAAAGGCAGATTCTTTCCCTGATGTAAAAAATAAAAATTGTAACATTTATGGATTGTGACTTCTCTCAATATTTAAAAAAAAAAAAAAAAGCTAAATCAAAAAAGGAGATTCTGAATATGACTAACACGCCTTCCTTCTCCTAATGCAACTTAGACGCTTACTAGAAAGGAGTTCAATTTTTTTTTCCTGTCCAAAAATTAGTTTCTCCTTGAAGCCATTTAGCCTAAATTTGATATGGTCTCATCTATAGAAACTGGGAGGCAGAAAATAAGAAAAAAAAAAATGATATGATGGACAACTTCAAAAGTCTAAGTGCTACTGCATGCGGTCAGCCTGCAGCTGTTGTGGTTGGTACTGACCAAAAGCAGCAGCAGCTGCTGCAGCAGTTCCCGGGGCTGCAGCAGTGAGCGGCTGCTGAACTGCGTAACCATAACCAGCAGTGGTGACGTATCCAGTTGCAGCCGGTGAAGCTGCATACGGGTATTGATCATAGGCGGCGGCAGCAGCAGAGTACTGGGCATAGGCGGCTCCAGTGTAGTCGATATATGGACTTGTAGATGCAGCAGCAGCTGTGGGCTGGACATGTGGGATTACGACTCCTGGTTGCACAAAAGCATGAGGGTATACATAATGTGCAGGAATCCTATCGGAGTGAAAAGAAAGAAAAAAAGTTACATTTAATAAAAAGGAAAAGCAAATCAAGACAGTAAACCTGTAATCTTACCCAAGTTTTCATCAAATTATCCCAAAGTCAAAATTTAGTGGTTATTATGTGCATAGGGTTGCCACAATATAAATAACTTGATAAGAGACAAGCAAAAAATAGATGAGAGTTGGGAACGTAGTTTTAATTATTTTTTTAAAATCCCATAAAGGTTCTGCTACTTAAACCTTATAGAACAAAATCGCATTTAAATGCTTGAGAAAGTCCAAGGCCAAAGTTTATTTTCCCATCATAATCTTTTTTTTTTCCATCATGTTTTCATATATCATTAAGAAATAAAATTCATTTAAAAATGTCAATCTTATGATGAATATATTATCGTGGCAACCCTACAATTACTCTGCAGACTCAGCACACATTAATCTCCGCAACCTTAGTCACCCTTTAAAAAATATATATATCTTAAAGACATATGCAGGCGACAAAAAGAACTTAAGTGGTGGAATACACAGCAGAGTCACACATTCAAAACAGTGCAGAAAACTTGTCCAATGCTGTAGTGTTGAAGCTTTTCAGATGCTATGCCACACTCCATAGCATGAGATCTCAAAATGTGTGCATCACACTGTAACAAGGATGGAAAGTAAAAAAAATAAAAAAAATCGGTTTAAATACCCGTCTACTAAACATCCACTTTGGAGTCAGCTGGTTTACTTCTTAGTCAGACAAGTTAGAAAAAGTATTTGTGGGGGGGAGATCTAAAGAAACCTAGGGTTAGACAAAAACACCTATGTAGTTCAGTGCATTGAAAAGTGGACATCTCTCCTGGATCATTAATTCAAGCAACATACATGGAGATCTAGATTCATCCCATTCTATGCCAAGTACAGTGTGGTTTTGTACCCCAAGCGGGTGCCTTAAGTATTTGCTAAACCATTAGCTTAGGGAAGTAATAAAATAAAATGAGCAAAACAGCGTATAACACGGATAGAAATCAATTTTTTTCCATGTCCAAACTAGAGAAACCCCTTAAAATTATAGATTGATCCTCCCCCTCTACATAACACTACATAGAATACAACCCTTTAGGGCTTATTCACACGTATATTGACCGGCCATGAAAATGGCCAGCAGATATATGCTACCATGTGATGCATGGGGCAGCGTATACACCGGCGAGCAGGAAGGGAGGGGGGAAAGGGGAGACAGCCCTTCCCTTCGCTGACTCTCTGCAAGGGGAGGAGGCGGGAGCCAACGTGCTGAGCTCCCGCTGTTTGCAATGGGAGGGGCGGGACGGGGCAGGGCTTAACTCCACCCTGTCCCGCCCCTTCCATTGCAAACAGTGGCAAGGGGCGGAGAGGAGAAGGGGGACAGAGTTTGGAAGTCACACTGCTAAACTCACTCCCACCTCCCTTCTCTTGCAGCTGTCATTGGCTCCCATAGCAGTCAATGCAGCTGCCGCTGACGTACAAGCGCCCAACTGGGCACTTTTACGCAGCGGAGATATGCCCCTGTGCATTGATGCATTGTAAACCAGTGCATCAGACGGGCAGCATATATTGGCCGGGCTGTAAAAACCCAGCCTATATTAGCCCGTGTGAATAAGCCCTTAAGACGACATTTACTGCATTATGTCCAACATGCTGGGGGAAAGAAAAAAAAAAATGTAATGGGCAACACATTCGGGCTAGTGTGAACTAGACCTAATATATGCAGTACTATTAAAAGCTAAAGATGTTTAGTCAAGGAATATAAGTGTACAGAGAAGGTTAAAAAAAAAAGCCTGTCTATAATGCAAAGAGAACATCTTGACTTATACAAATAGACCATAGTAGATGTTGAAGTCTCAGCCAACTAATGAATCTACAACCAGAAGAGATATGACGGTTACAGTAAAGGAAACCAATCCTTTTGTGAACGTACAGCAGAACTTGTTGTCAACTCAATCTGATAAAATAAAATAGACCTGGGAGCTGTAATTACAACGGAGCACCAGATAAACAATATGTACATATCAAGTTGTATGGATCTTTAAAGGGTTGTCTCACCCTGACCTTTATCCGCAATGCATTCCCAGTATACCCCATAGTATAGGGCAGCGGGGAACGCACATGTGCACCTCAACTCTGTTGACGTCCCTGGGACCACTGGAAGTGGCTAAGCGCTGGAAGTCTTCTTTCTCCAGTGCTCCATCTAAATAAATGGAGTGGAGGTACATGCGGATCCTCCAATGCCCCACACTTCGGGTCGTGCTAGGACTGTTATAGATAAAGATCAGGGTGTGACAGCCCATTTAACAGTCTACATGCAGCTTGTAATCAATTCCGTTAGGCCGATTATCTCAGGCGAGTTTTGTTCGTTGAGACACACGATATGAACCCCATTCTTTTGAATGGAGTCGTACACATGAGCAAGGTTTTCCCTCAGTGCAATGCGGCAAGGGGAAAAAATAATAATTGGTGCATGTTCTATTTTTTTTCCCCCCGCATTCCTCAGAACGCCTCGTCCATTGATTTCAGTGGGACCTTAAATCTATCGCATGCCATGTGCATGTGAGGTTTCCCATTGAAATCAAAGGGAAACGCTTCCAATCCACTATTGCATGCGAGGATCGGAATTTCACAGAAGGCACGGGAGGAGATTGTGCCCTTGCAGCCACGGGTAAAACGCAGGTTGATGAGTGCGATATTGGGATGGTTTTCTCGGCCTGATACCGCGCTCACCTGTGTGTAGCCTTGTTTGAGGAGAGGAGAATGTAGGAGACTCATGATCCAATACGTTCTCTTCTAAATATGCAATAATGCAGTTAGTTTACATGTGGACTGTCATATTGGACAGGGAGATCAAGACAAGAAGGTGAAACGACTCTGTCATTTGCCACCAGCATTTGATTTTTAGGACATGTCTTCTATGTGTTTATTGCTACACAGATTTAGTAGATACTGTAATAAAACGTATTCTATGAAACAAAAGCCAGTCATCGAAATACCTCCGACACTGCTGCCCTGTTTACGTTGATCTGTATTAATACCGGTTTCAGACTGGGATTTCCCTTTTGTAAATATTAACTTACTGAGATAGTTCTGTGAGAACGGCAGCAGAGACATTGCATGTCACAAACAAACAAACTTGTTGCCGTGCCCCATGCAGTAGTGTACCGAAGATTTAGAGTTGTTCCAGCTTTAACTCTTACGTCCTAGAAGCACTCTTCTCTGTGAAGAACGGCTGATTACAGCATTATCTTTACACTATGCACTTTGGGGACGTCCTGCATACTTCACCTAACTCCTGTTCCACTCTTAGTGATTGACAGGATAGGCTGCATTAGGGCTATTTTTGACGTGACATTTAAGAAGGGGCCAGTAGCGAAAAATGTCTTTATATGGCTAAAGTGAACATTGACCCATGATGAAGGTCGAGCGTGCAATCTACATACAAAATAAGAAGGGGAGGAATAGGGTTTGATTTGAACTGACTGACGGTACTAAAAGAGCAAAGAGCAGGATATTAAAACTCAGAACATCTATAAAAACTTATGTGTCAGCATAAAAGTATCAACCAAGTTGTTCTCTTATGGAGGTTGACAGGTAGCTGCTATTGGCAGCAAAGCCCAAACTACAACAAAAATGGTACCGTACTTTATTGTGAAGCAAAGAGTACAGAGATCTTGTGACACAGATACTACGTTTTCAGATATTGACACAATGCTCTAAAAAAAAAAAAAAACAACTTTCTTGTAACTACTCAGCACTCCGGTGGGTATTTAATCAGGAGGAATAAGGTGTAACACTGTACAATATGACAAGCAGTTGTTAAAGTTGCAGTCCTACAGTAGGACAACACTTTATTTTGCTTCTTATACCTTTGCACAGAATGTTCAGCTTATTGGAAACATCCTGTTGGCCAAATAGTCAATCATTAAGTTCTAAAACAAAAATTCTTGGACTGCAACTTTAAAAAGGAGTAACACGCAAGCCAATAGTAAAAATGTCCAAGCTATTAAGGGTCATGTAAATGGTTATGGTATACCACCTATGGGTCCTCAGTTTGTTGCTCAAATGTAAAAAAAATAAATAAAAAAAAATGCCTACTATATATTGATCTGTAGAATAGTTTGTAGCCATTGTTTCATAAAAAAAAAAAAAAAAAAAGTGATATGAACCTAGGAGGGAACCAGTCACGTCAGAAGAGCGCAATAAACCACGTTATGGTGCAGTTCCTGTAGGTGACTGGGAATTTAAGTTTTTAACCCACCCACTCCATGCTGGTGAAGATCGTGCCGAGTATGAAGATATGACTCTTCTCTAAGTGACATTCGCACGGTCACTCCCATACAAGTCTATGGGAGAGCACACGTATGTCTCAGAGAAGAGAGTCATGTCTTCGTACCCAGCGTGATCTTTAAAAGCTTACACCGGGGAGCAAGAGAGTTTAAAGATTACATCCCCCAACTCCCCGTCACCTACAGGAAAACAGCATAACTTAGTTTATGGTGCTGCTCCAACGTGACAGAATCCCTTAAAGCTGCGGCAAACTTAAAAGAAGAAATAGAAAGAAATGACATTAGAAAGCCCAGTTGAACATGGTTAATCAGAGAACCAAATGAAAAAGAAAACATTTGGAGCATGCAAGCTAAAAAGTTGAAAATAAATGTCACAGCAAAAAGAAAAAAAAGATATATATGTATCAAATCACCACAATATATGGTTAAAAAAAAGGAACAACAAGCTGTAACTTTGAAACAAGAGCCAAGAAGGGCCCTTTGCTCCCCATAGCAAAGTCAACACTCCTCAACAAAATAAACACAAGTCAAGGCTCCCTCCCAACCCCAAACAACGCAGTGTTCGCTAGGACTTAAAAAAACAAAACGGTAAAATAAAAAAAGTAAAAAGAACACACAGTTTAGCTGTGAAAACCACTTCATCGCTGTAATGTAAAAAGGCACACAAATCTAGGAGCTAATAATATACACCAAAAAAGTAAAATCCAACCAACCAACATACATGCATCTTTAATCACCATTTAGCTTGTTTTCTGAGTCTACTGGTAACACAGATTAACTCCAAATAGAACTATTCCATCTCTTATCACCAAATCCTTCAGTTATCTTAACTGTAAACGACCCCTGTCAGATTAGAAAGAGATAGATAACATTGAGCAACACTGGAAATGATAGCTGCACACAAGGGTCCAACAGCTGCCCCTCCACTGGAAAGGTGAAAAATAAGCTATGTCTTTTTGGGCCATGGAAATTGGATATTTGGTTTTCCATGATACACCCCTATAGTTTTTATTTTTTGTTTGCTTTGGTTTTGTATTACAAAAACACTGCAAAATGTTACATCTGACGACATTAATTACAGAATAGCTCTCATCTTTGTGTAACCTGCCACTATTGAGCAAGGGCAGAGAGCTGCAAAATACGGACAAGATTTGGGCTTCGGATTGAACTATGGCGTCTAGAAGACCTGTTGCATATTTTGCTATATGCCCAGTGACTTGGCACAAACGCTACAGATCATACATGGTGTTCTTAATTCACTATACAGGCTAAAAACTTACCCAAAAGGCCTTTGTATAAGTGCTGGGTGGATCTGCTGGACCCCAAATGCAAAACCTAGTTAAAAAATAAAGAAAAACAGTGAAAACCTAGCAGATATCTTACTGAATATATACTGTAAAACTGCAGACTAAATCAAACCTGGCTGCATTATCCGGGGCTTGGCTCCCAGGTACGCGAGATTCACATTGGCTTTTCTCCCATCGATGATGGGATTGGGGTCTTTGCAGGCTCTTTCGGCAGCAGCTCGATCAGCCATTGTAACCTGGAACATCAAGACAACATAACTATATTAATAGAGATACACAAGTACACAATATGGCCCTCCTGACACAATGTTGCATTGTTGACATACATGGATAACCCTGCGAACCATAGGGAAGCCTTAACGTATTTGTATCAGTTTTACTTTTACAGATGCCAACTGCATGCTAGTGCTTGTGTGATTATAGTATACCTTCCTCGCCATGGAAGGAAGACTATATCGTAAGGTCACATGCAAGCAATGGAGATGAAAAGTTAGAGAAGTTATGGGAAAAGGAGTTTTCAGAACAGCCCCATTACGGTCCACGGGCGACCGATCGCAGGAACCCACCCAATCACATGGATGAATTTGTACCAGTAACAAAGTAGCTGCCACTTGCAGTCGGTGCCCTTTAAGTACAAAGAACCAGACATGCAACTGCAACTTGTCAGATCTTTTGTTTTTCTCCCCAAGCACATGTTGGCCCTCGGACAATTCTCAGCAGATCCCCATTAAGATCTACTGCAAAAAAAAGTCTAGCTTTAATGGATATCACTTTATAAAGGCTAGCAACGCTACACAAGGACCACCTCCAATACCAAGAGCGCGGCCGGATTTACATAGAGCGCCATCTGCTACAAACCAACTTTAAAAAAAGGATCTAGCAATGATCAGGGACAGCCAGCCAATATTATGACAGCGATCAATGGAGGCGACCCCAATGTTGGGAATAGTACAGCTTTAACATGCAGGGATGCCAGATCACAGTTTTTTCTCTTTACAACTTATCCAAAAATCTCCAAATATATATATATATATATATATATATATATATATATATATATATATATATATATATATATATATATATATATATATATATATATATATATATATATATATATATATATATATATATATATATATATTTTTTTTTTTGGTAAACGTTAAATTTTTGTTACATTTTCAACAATATGGATAAGCAGGAACGAAAACATTGGTACATTTTTTTTTTTTAATGGACACATTGGAAAGTCATCATAACTGATAAAACAAATACGTGAGAGATATTTTTAGGTCCGATACAGAGGTGATCCCAGCCTAAATGCCGGCAATGAATACATATCTGCGTTGGAATCTCCCGCCTCGTCGCAGATCTGGCACAAAATTAGGAAGCAGAAAAGAAAAAAAAAACTAAACAAACAAAACAAAAAAAACCCAAAAACACGTTTTCTTCCGGTAAAGTGCTGGGCAGCTCAGCTGAGACCGAACGGACCCCCATTATAGTTAATGGGGTCCGTTCAGCCACGGGGATTCCCATTATGCCGTGTTTCCCCGAAAATAAGACAGTGTCTTATATTAATTTTTGTTTAAAAAGGTTTAACTTTTTTACCTGTATAGCTGCCTGGACACTATTTAAATTGATTTTTTTAGTTAACTGTTAGCAGGGCTTAATTTTGGAGTAGGGCTTATATTTTAAGCATCCTCAAAAAGCCTGAAAAATCATTTTGCATCCTCAAAATTTTTTGGGAAAATCATGCTATGTCTTATTTTCAGGGGGATGTCTTATTTTGAGGGAAACAGGGTAGTTAATGGGGTCCTACAGCCACAGGGATTCCCCTTTCCTGCTCCCATAACAGAGCAGGTAAGCAGAACTCCGACCGCAGATGTTCCGGCAGTAACAATAATCACAGTTACAGCAAACTGCCTCAAAAACAAATATAAAAGGGGAAAAAAAGTTTTTTTGTTTTGTTTTTTTTCAAACAGACTATCCAGGAATTTCTGTATGTTTGGTCACCCTAAATGCGTGACCCCGAATATCATGGTGTAACTTCTTCGATCAATGTGCACCTGTGTGTGTCTAAGCAAAGCAGCGGCTCCTGAGTGGCAAGCCTGGCAGGGGTGGGCAGGCTTACAGGTGAGCAGGGTGTGGAGCTGTGTGGCTGGGCTACTTTCCATATAAACATTAGTTTCTGTTTGACCCGGGGCTCTTCTCAGCTCTACCCAAAGGTTACCTGTCTGTGCACCAGTCACATGCCCACAGGTGCCCTCGGGCCTGGCATCACGCTGGGGGAGACATACTTACAAAGCCATAGCCTCTGGACTTGCCGGTCTGCCGGTCCGTGATGACCACCGCCTCCTCGATGTCCCCGAACACCTCGAAGTACTTCCTGAGGCTGGAGTCCGTGGTGTGGTAGGGCAGCCCCCCGACGAAGATCTTGGTGTAGGTGGTATCTTTCTGGGTAGTGTGCATCTTGTGGGATGCCGCCCGCCGTGCCCTCAGGAGCAGGAGGGTAACGCCAGATCCCCGCCGCCCTGTCCTCCAGTGCCGGCTGCGGTGAGGTAGGTAGCCGAGTCCGCAGGGTGCCCGCACTCCTCTTCTGTGACTCGGGCTATCTGCCGGCCCCGCTCTGCTGCACTGACTAGCCCGCTCCCTGTTTGCCTGGTATTAAGAGCGACCGACCGGGCTGGGGACTCCTCCCCGGGAATGGGCGGGAAGAGGCTGCCCCGCCGCCGTCCATTGGTCCCCCCTGCACCTGCTGGGCTCCCGGCCGGCAGCTGCTCACAACAGCTGGACGTGGGCTCCCTCACCCCCTCGTCCTTTGTCTCCGGTTACCGGCAGCGCGTGCTGGGGCCGCCGGCGCACTCGTGGAATGGGCGGGAAGGGCTGTTACCTCACGACACATTTACCTCAGCGCCGGTGTGAGGGGGGCGGCGGACCTGCATGGGGACTTACAGCAGTCCCTGTAATGTGTGGAGGAACTTTTAGGACGGGTTATGTCCCGCTGTTCATTACCTCACAGCGTAAGCTCGCAGTACCGTGCACTGCAGATAGAGGGCGCCGTCTATGTGTTCCCCTCATGTATTACATCTTGTATTTTTGTTAGCCATTAAAAGGTATCCTATCTACAAGATGACTTGGTTTCTCTAAGGGGTTCTGCCCGCGGACGGATATTCGCAGGGGGCGTCCGCACCGCGGATCCGCAGTGAATAGCGCCCATAGCATGCTACGGCAAATCGATTCTTCCTGCAAGCGGAGGGAAAATCGCAGTGTGCTCCATTTCTGTGCGGACTCCGTACGGACGGCTTCCATTGAAGTCAATCAAAGCCGTCCGATCTGCAGCCCGTCCGCAATCACTTTGCGGAAAGGTCGCGGATTCCGCGTCATCGCCTAGCAGGACTTTAAAAAAAAAATCTGCATGTCAGACGGCTCACCGTACGGACCGTCTGCAGCAAGTGATCAGCGCGGGCGCCGCTGCTTGCAGAGCCGGATTCCGCTGCGGGATTCTGCATGCGGAATCTGGCTTTGCCCTGTGCAGCCAGCCTTAGGCCGCCTGCACAGGGGCGGATTTGCCATGCGGAGCCCGCGGCGGGTGTCCGCCTCCGGACTCTGCAGCCAATGCTGCCCCGTAGCATCTATGGCAAATCGCAATTTAATTTCCATGAGAGGAAATCGATTGCAAATTTCCGCTCGCAGAGAAGAAATCGCAACACGCTGCGATATTGGGTGCGGGCTGCGCGCCAACGGCTTCTATTAAAGTCAATGGACACCGTCCGTCCTGCGGCACTTGCGCAGTCGGCGCTGCACAAGTATTGCGGGATCCGCACCTTTGTCTAGCGCCGGCGGTTACTGCGCATGTGTGACAGAGCGCCGTCCAGCACATGCGCAGCGCTGACAGAAGACACCGGACAGGTATGCTGGGGTCACCTGGTCGAACTCCGCTGCATGCGGGGTCCGACCCGCCCGTGTGCGGCCGGCCTTACTGAGAACCACCCCATTGTCCTCTCATGTATGTCATGTACGGATCAGCGTATGTTTGTATGGATGCAAGGCTTGTTTTATGTACTAGGCCAACTAAACTCCGGCTTTGGGCCCCGCAGTGGACTGGTGGCCCTCCAGTACAGTTCTGGGGGCCCGGTGTACACTTACGAAGGCAGGGCCTAGGAGGGGAAGATAATGGCGGCCTCCCGATGCACCTCTGCGAGCCCCACACAGAAATGTCACTGCCTGTCCATCGGCTCCGCTCTGCGCATGGGCCGGCTGGCCAGCACGTCAAAGAGCGGGAGCTGCGGGAGAGGTGAGTGCCGCTCTGGTCCCCGCAGGGGCTCGGGCCGAGTCCCGCTGCGAGAATTCTCGCAGGGGGATCCGACCCGGCTGTCTGCAGGCGGCCTTTCTCGGCCTGATATCACGCTGGTCCGTTTGTAGGTAGCCTACGGGTGGTGTCACATCTGTGGCAGGGATTCCACCTTCCTGCTCCGTTCGGAGAGTTGCACAGTTCAATCTCTGGATGGACCACATTGACTATAATGGGGCCCACCCACTTCCCGCCCGGCTGCCCGGCTGTTGGATTGAAGAACAAGTGCTTCGTGCAGCACTTCTTCTTCCGGTATTTTCAGCTGGATCTGCGGCGGTCGGAGGTTCAGATGCAGATGTGAAACCGGCCTAAACTGGCCACTTTATTATATGGAGGTATGGACGGTCTGATACGCTGCCTATCTGTATGTACTGCTGCGAGTACTGTGCAATATGCTAATCATGTGGGGGCCCGATACTGGCTTAGGGCCCACCGGGGATCCACCTGTGCGCCAGTTCTAACCGGGGGGGGGGGGGGCTGGAAACCGGAAGAGAGAAAAAAATGGGGAAAAAAAAGCAAATTGGTAATGGACCAACAGGGGAAATTTCTGAAGGCAGCATTTACAACGCGGGGCTTAGGCCGGTATCACATCTGCGCTGGACCCTCTGCTCGCTGCATGCAGCACTTTTTCTTCCGTCTAAAAGCCGGACAGCTGATAGGAAGCCGAACTGACCCCATTATAGACAATGGGGTCTGTTTGGTTCCGCCGTGAGACAGAGCTGTTCGGCCAGGGGATTCCTCTTTCCCACTCTCAGCCAGTAAATTTATAGTACATTGATGCCCCCCCCCCAAAAAGTCCCAAAACAGATAGTACAAGGCCTGTTAGCTGTTTTCACACCAGTGGAATATTTCAGCAAAATGCACCTTAATCTGTGGCTGTGGAGTTCCGCTCCATGACCCGTATATATGTATGCAGACTTTGGTGCAGTTTTTTACGTCTGTAGGTGCGGATTGCAGAACTGTATCGCCCGTCTGAAAATCACCCCTTAAAGGTCATGCATTGTCTTGCAGGAATGCTACCTTCTAATAGGTGGCGCTGTAGAGGCATTGTTCCTTCTTCCACCTGCATATTACATTTCCCGGAGGAGCATGCATGGTTTTATAAGTCTCTCTACAAGGAGAAACTTTACCCCTATAGAAAGTAAAAAAAATGTGAAAGACTGATATTGTTTTATAAAACTGTAGCAAAAACATTAAATCTTTGGGAATTAAGATTAAGAAAAAGTCGGTTCCAATGAGCCTCCGCTTTTTCAGTTACATATTTCACCTACATGTAAGTATCACGCTTATATGGACCGCTGGTTTGGGCTATGTGTGGGTACGTCTATGGCCGGCTGCAAACAACCGGGTCGGATTCTGCATGAAGGAGCCCACAATGGAATCCGAACCTGTGGCTGGCCGGCATCAGCGCGTACCTGTCATTTCTTTCTTCTTTCTGTATTGCAAATAGTCCACACGGTGAGCCATGGAACATGCGCAATATGGCTCTTTTTTAAAAATCCCTGTTCTTCCCGCACTGTCGCTAGGCGATGACGCGGGTACCCGTGACTTTTCCGTAATGTCATTGCGGAAAGGCCGCGGGTGGGATGGCTTCCATTGAGTTCAATGGAAGCCCTTCGTGCCGAATTACTAAAATAGAGCTTGCTGTGATCTTTCCCCCCACGAGTGTAAAATCACAATTGATTTCCGCTCGTGTACAGAAAGAAACGCTTTTCCATAGCATTCTATGGAGGGTATTTGCTGCAGAATCCGGAGGCGGACGTCCGCTTCGGATTCCTCAATGCAAATCCAGCCGTGTGCAGGTGGCCCATGTGTGAGTCTGTGAGGATGGAAAACAAGGAAAGGAAAGTTGTATCAGATTGTCAAATTAAAACAGTTCAGTAAGTTAAGAGTTAAATCATACCTGCACTTTCAGATGATATTTTAGAATTAGCTTTCATGTGTATGTACATGAGATATAACACTGTACCTGGCCATTATATAACTTGTAGCCTGCATTTATCACCTATTTTCCGCTCTGCAGGCTGCGTCCTTAAATCTCTGTTCTCTCAGATTGGCACTGGTCAGGGGAGCCTCCTGTTACATTGGCTTCTATTCATGGCACATGTAAAACACAGGATTTGACTACTCTACCTCTCTATAGAGGATTTGTCTTTTAACTCTCTATAGCACATACACAGAGATATAACATCAACAATGAGCAATGATCCTGAACGATGAGTGTAAACAGCAGCTGTTCAGTACTGAACAGCCGCTGTGTTAAGTGAATGGAGAGGGGCAGGGGAGAGCGAGGAGTGAAATCTCCAGCTGCCCCACTGCGAGCCAACAATACTCTCTCCTGTGCAACAGCACGGGAGCGAGTACATGCAGGGACGAGTGTCGGGCATCGTTTGCTTGACAGTCGTCCGGTGTGTAAGGGGCTTTAATGTCAGCAGTTCATTCAGTTGTGCAGTGGTTTAAGAGATAATCGTAGCATGTAAAAGGGCCTTAAATCCAAAATCACATAAGCTCTCACAGGTGAAGATTATACCATCTTCTCAACTCAAACAGGTGGGTAAAAATACAGGATAATTGTCTGTTTCATCTTCACATCACATTTGCATCAGGGATGCGTAGCTTACATAGGCAGCGTATATATTTATTGTGTGACCTGGTTTATTTGCATTAATGCTAGTAGACTAATAACTGACAGAACTCGGTCTACAAGTCTAAGCAGAGGGGGAATTGATTTTCAGGGAAATTTTTGATCCCAGTTTTCTGGCAGGCTTTTTTTCCTTTAAAATTCAACAGATTTATCGAATGTCGCACAATGTTGATAAATCTGTTGCACCTTTAACCCTTCAAGGACATGGCTTAGTTTGGTATTCCCTGAAAAGCCATTTAAAATAGTGTATATAAAAAGAAAAAAAATACTCACCTGCCGGGGCTCAGCCACGGCTTCTGCAGCTGTCCCCGGCTCTATAGTCCTGAACTAAAATCACAGAAGATCCCTTAAAATTTATAATATTTTATTTTGATACCTTAAAAAACATACACACGTTGGGCTCAATCATCAATTGATGAAAGGACAAGACAACAAATTAAAATCCCCGGCTGCTGATAGCTGAGAACTATAGAGCCGGGGACAGCGGCAAAAGTCGCTGCTTAGCCCCAGTAGCCGTCAATGGCTTGTCAGGGAAGGGCTTCATAAGCTCTCATTTAAAATCGCAGCCTGCTGGTAGCTCTAATTGTGATTGGCTGAGCGCTTCAGCCTATCACAATCCGAGCTACCAGCAGGCAGGGATTTTAAATCCCCGGCTGCTGATAGTTCAGAACTACAGAGTCGGGGACAGCTGCAGAAGCCGCGCCTGAGCCCCTGCAGGTGAGTATTTTTTTTTTATTACACTATTTTAAATGGCTTTTCAGGGAAGGGCTTATGCAGCCCTTCCCTGAAAAGCCATTGACGGCTGCTAGGGCTCAGCGGCGACTTCTGCCGCGGTCCCCGACTCTGTAGCGCTGCTGAGAACTACAGAGCCGGGGACAGCGCCAGAAGTCATGGCTAAGCCCCGGCAGCTGAAGGGAGGTGAGTGTGCTTTTTTTTTTTTACACAACTTTTCTTAGATTTTCAGGGAAGGGCTTATGTTTAAAGCCCTTCCCTGAAATCCAATGACGGGGTGCCGGCAGCAGGATTTTCTACCGCAGCTGTCATGTGTGACAGCTGCGGTTGAGAATTGAAGAATTCCTCTGCCACAGATGTGGCAGATGTAGCTTCAGGAAATTTTTTTAAATGGCGGGGGTGAAGGCGGGTGTTCTTCATCCCTGCGGGGGTCACGGCAGTGGCGGAGAGGTAAGTATTTTTTTTTTTTTTACAAACAAATGTTTGTTTTTCAGGGAAGGACTTATATGTAAAGCCCTTCCCTGACAAAGAATGCAGGGGTGCCGGCAGACCATTCTTTTCAATGGAGCCGCCGGCAGCAGCTGTGGCTCCATGGAAAACAATGCCTGCATTCCCTATGGTGCACGCATGTCCTATCTTTGCAGGCACGCACCTGCAAAGTACGGACATGTGAACACACCATAGGGAATGCATTGTTGTAAATACAAGTGTGTTTTTGTGCTTGCGTATGCACACACAAAAACACACTTGTGTGAACCCACCCTTAGGCAGCACAGTAAAAAAAATTGCCAAAATAGCTGTTTTTTCTTTATCTCACTTCCCGAAAACCGGAATAAAAAGTAATCAAAAAGTTGTATATACTTCAAAACAGTACCAATAAAAACTACAAGTTGTAATGCAAAAAACAAGCCCTAATAGGTCTCAAAACAAAAAAAAAACACAAAAAATCTTTTTGTAAAAAAATGGTGTTTATTTTGTGAAAAAAGTGAAACATAATAAAACGTATATAAATGTGGTATTGTAATCATACAGACCTGTAGAACAAAGCTAACACAATATTTGTACCACGTGGTGAATGTCATAAAAATAAAGCCTAAAAGACAATAGTAAAATAGTTTTTATTCCATTGCCCCCTACAAAGAAATTAATAAAAATTATTCAACACATTATATGAACCTGAAATTGGTTCCTATAAAAACTAGAACTTGTACTGTAAAGTACAAGGTCTTGTATACCCACATTGATCTAAACAGCAAAAAGTTATGACTGCATACTTCAAATTAGGATTGGCGTATGAAATGAAAGTCTTAATAAATTCCCCCCACAGTGTTTCAGCCGAACACATTTATAAAGGCTCTGTGCCACGGAGAATGCAAATTTCAACAGAGCCTTAATCAACCACAAGGGTATCAGCAGTAATAAAACATAATAATAACTAAAAGTATATTATACTTCAATAACAGGAGACCATGAGCATGGCTGGCCTTAACTATGTGTGTCCTCTGAGATCGTAAAGGGTGCTGTGGGGGAGGGGCAACAGAACAGTGGGCGAATTGATAAGAGTGGGTAACTTAGACACTGGTGGCATCGCAGCAGCTTGAATAGTGTAGTGGGGCACGCGACAGCTGCAGCATCTGAGTTGCCTGTAGAGCTGTACCATATAAGTGATCATAGAGGACAGGCAGCTGAACCATGCAATGGGCAGCACAGCGTGGCTGGCAGCTCAACTATCATCTATGATCATTATTCACATGTCACAGCATGTGGCATGTGAGTAATATCATAGATGACAAGGTGCTTATCCTGCTCATCCTTGCATTTCATTTGTTTCTACTCCTTTGGTCCTCCAGTTTGTAGCTCAGTTGGAGTCCTCCTGAGTCCTGAAGCATTGCTCATTACCGTCAAGCAGCCTCCGTTCTGCTCTCTGGATTGGATAGCGGTGTTGGTGACAGTTAGTGTCACTTGTGTGAGTGACAGAGTCACAATATAGTTTAAATAACTAAACAACCACTGAACAATTCAGTAATTGTTTGTGTGGTGGGGGAGGGGTCCTCAGATTTTATGGAGTTGTTGGGGTACTCATTTAAATTTAGAATCAGCAATAAGGCTACTAAGTTCCTTCATGTGTCTAAATGAATTAATGATGTTCATTGGAGAAAGGACAGGAGACATCAACTGTGTGAAGTCACCACTGTGCTCTTTCTGAGGAGACCAGCCCAGTGTTAAAGGAGATGTCTCGAGGAAGCAGTGAATTTTTTTTTTTTTGCCCAGTCCCCCTAATTAAACATACATTACTAACTACCCCTGTAAATTACTTTCCTAGCTGGTTTCTACTTACCGTTCCAGCGTTTCAGCAACTTATAAAACTTTTTCCCAAGATGGCCGCCAGCTCTTTTCGCATCGCTTGCTGTAGCCCGACGTGCGCGCTCCCGAGACGCTACCAGCTGTGTCTCCATGGCAACCAGACGCCCCGCAGCCGCCGACCGGACCCCTGGAGTGAACACGGCCGACCTGTCACCCACCGCCAGGCAGAAGGTAACCGGCGCAGCCTCCCCCCATCACAGCGGCAGCCCCCCCGGCCCAGCGACAGCCCCCCCCCGGCCCAGCGCTAGTTCCCCCATCACAGCGGCAGCCCCCCCGGCCCAGCGACAGCCCCCCCCCCGGCCCAGCGCTAGTTCCCCCGGTGCAGCGACAGCCCCCCCCGGCCCAGCGACAGCCCCCCCCGGCCCAGCGCTAGTTCCCCCGGCGCAGCGACAGCCCCCCCATCACAGCGGCAGCCCCCCCGGCCTAGCGACAGCCCCCCCCCCCCGGCCCAGCGCTAGTTCCCCCATCACAGCGGCAGCCCCCCCGGCCTAGCGACAGCCCCCCCCGGCCCAGCGCTAGTTCCCCCGGCGCAGCGACAGCCCCCCCATCACAGCGGCAGCCCCCCCGGCCTAGCGACAGCCCCCCCCCCGGCCCAGCGCTAGTTCCCCCATCACAGCGGCAGCCCCCCCGGCCTAGCGACAGCCCCCCCCGGCCCAGCGCTAGTTCCCCCGGCGCAGCGACAGCCCCCCCCCATCACAGCGGCAGCCCCCCCGGCCTAGCGACAGCCCCCCCCCGACCCAGCGCTAGTTCCCCCATCACAGCGGCAGCCCCCCCGGCCTAGCGACAGCCCCCCCCCGGCCCAGCGCTAGTTCCCCCGGCGCAGCGACAGCCCCCCCATCACAGCGGCAGCCCCCCCGGCCTAGCGACAGCCCCCCCCGGCCCAGCGCTAGTTCCCCCATCACAGCGGCAGCCCCCCCGGCCTAGCGACAGCCCCCCCCCGGCCCAGCGCTAGTTCCCCCATCACAGCGGCAGCCCCCCCCGGCCCAGCGACAGCCCCCCCCGGCCCAGCGCTAGTTCCCCCGGCCCAGCGACAGCCCCCCCCGGCCCAGCGACAGCCCCCCCCGGCCCAGCGCTAGTTCCCCCGGCGCAGCGACAGCCCCCCCCATCGCAGCGGCAGCCCCCCCCAACCCATCACTTACCAGGACAGCTGGACGGCGGGACAGCTGGGCGGCTTCTCCGGACAGCTCGGCAGCTCTGCACCTTCCTCTAACAGAGGAAGGTACAGAATGGCCACTCCAGCGCGCTCCCGAGCAGTGACAGCTCGTCTGCGCATGCGCAGAAGAGCTGTAGCGGGGAGCACACTGAAGCGGCTCGTGCTGAATGGAGAAGACCGGACTGCGCAAGCGTGTCTAAAAAAGCAAGCTGCCGGCGAATTTAGACGGAACCATGGAGACGAGGACGCTAGCAACGGAGCAGGTAAGTGGAATAACTTCTGTATGGCTCATATTTAATGCACGATGTATATTACAAAGTGCATTAATATGGCCATACAGAAGTGTATAACCCCACTTGGTTTCGCGAGACCACCCCTTTAACTTTATTTTTGTGCAAAACAGAACAAAGGAAGGTATAGTGTCCAATCAAGGTAGACAACTCCTAAACGTAGCAAATCATTACAAAGTCTAACACTGATAATATAATGTGATGTGTGCTTACTTTAAAAGTGTATAGGAATGTGGATACAATGACTAAATTTGATCTCCAGGAAACACTGCTTCTACGAGCTTTGGACTAATTTATATTAACCCTTAAATAACAAGTGTAAGACAGAATACTTTCACATCTTTCCCCAACGCTTTTCATTACACTTTTATTTCCACGCTAGGTATATCCTATGGGCTAATCCCAGAGGGAAGACTTCAGTTCTTCACCTTCCTGGAGCTAACCTCCAAGGAGGACTTGTCTTCACTCCCTTCCACAATATGAGAGCTCCTCTGGGTTAGGAAAACCTTGAGCACTAGATGAGGCAGATTATAGTAGTGACAGGGAATGAGCCTCTTGACATGGGCGTTCCCTAGGGCATACAACTTTGGTCACTTGTTTGATTTGTTACACATTATAAGCAAATAAGGTATTCAAACCATTAAGATTTTAAATGCAGCATAAACAGCTAAGCATAGCAGTAATATTTGGAATAAAGCTTTAACTATACCAAATACAGTAAAAATCTAAGCATCTAGATCAGTGGCTTCTACTAATTCGTCCCACATTTGCATAAGCATTGGATAAAATTCAGAAACAAATACAGTGATACCTTGGGTTAAGAGTGCCTCAGCTTACAAGCTTTTTGACTTGAGAGCAGGCTCTCTCTCGAATTTTTGCTCTGATTTAAGAGCAAAAACTTGGGTTATAAGCCTTGCTCTCAATGGGGCCTCCGCTGATGTGATTTTCGGGGAAGGGCTTTAAATATAAACCCTTCCCTGAAAATCATCCCTATCTTAGTAAAAAATATATACTCACCTGTCCGCCGCTGCCGGGGCTCAGGCGTGTCTAGCCGCCGATTGTTCTCCCTCCATTTTTAATCCCCGCCTGATGAAAAGCTTCAGAGCAGTGCAGGGAAAACAAGCAGCAGCTAGACGCGTCTGAGCCCCGGCAGACAGGTGAGTATATTTTTTTAAATTTTTAACTACAGCTATGGATGATTATTTAGGCAAGGACTTATATTTAAGGCACTTCCCCAAAAATAACTTGCGGGGATGCCAGTGTCCTACTGCTTTAAATAGGGCAACGCCATCCCCATTTAAATCAGTGGGAGAGCTTTTCGATCCGGAACAGATTAATGGCTTTTCCATTCATTTCAATGGGGAAAACTGATTTGACTTACGCATGTTTTGGGTTAAGAGCTCCGTCATGGAACAAATTAAACTTTTAACTCAAGACACCACTGTATAGCATAAAAGCAAAGATATTTTATCATTGGTATTTCTATTAAATGCCTCAGTCCTTATGCAGTCATTCCTCCAGCCGCATACCCTCTGATGAGTAAGGATCGGCTTAACGATCATCATTCTCCGGTGGATAAAGGTCTTATCGCTGTCCATTGGAAAACACTGCTTTGCTCCATAAGATTGCTTTGCTCCATTTTAGATACACTCTCGAACCGTCTTAGGCTGTGTCTTTAAGGCATAATGTACATTTGGCTGTGTCTCTATATTGGAGGCGAGTCATTTTACAGAGGAGAGGTGCTTGTAACCTTTTAATGCCGCAGTCAATTCTGACAGCGGCATTTAAATCCCCCAAACAATCTACGGGGGTCCCATACGGCTTCCCCGTGTGAGATCGCAGGGAGCCGTGCTGGTGTCATGGCAGCCAGGGGCCTTCTTAAAGGCCCCAGGGCTGCCTTAGCAGACTGCCTATCAAGCCGTCCCGTCCCATTCCCATTGCGTGGCTTGATAGACTGCCTGTCAGATTACAGTATGATGTAATGCAGTGGCATTACATCATACTGCAGGAGCGATCAAAGCATTGCAAGTTGTGGTCCCCCAGAGGGGCTTAAAAAAGGAAAAATAAGATCAATAAAGTTTTATTAATTGTAAAAAAAAAAGTCATAAAAGTTTAAATCACCCCACTTTTGCCATATCTATTTTAAAAAAATCTAAATCATAAAACAAAAATACATGTTTAGTATCGCCGCGTCTGTATAAGTCCGATCTATCAAAGTAGCACATTATTTACGCAGCATGGTGAACGTCGTCCGGAAAAAAAAAAGAACGACAGAAATGTACTTTGTCAGTCACCCTGTCTCCCAGAAAAAATACAATAAAAAGTTATCAAAAAGTTGTAGTACTATACCAGTTTGGTATCATAGTAATCGGACTGACCCATAGAATAAAGTTATAATGTCATTTTTGTTGCAGTTTGATAAAATAAAAAAAGGGCCGCTTCATTAAGGGGTTAATAACCGTGAGGCAGACTCGTGCTGTTATCAATGTCTGAACTAATATATATAATTCCAGAAATAAAAACAAATCATCTTGCAATGACCCTGATCCAATTTTAAAGGGTTCGACTATAAATCCCCATCAAATGCAGGTGCTTTGTAGCATCGTTCCGTGCATAGCTTGTGTCTGTTGTGGGAAACACAGCTCTATGCCAGAAGTCTGGCCAAACAAAATCTCAAGGGATTAAGTGACATCTTTCCATCGGGTGTGTTCCTGGTAGAGTATTAAGCAATGAGTAGACATTATCCATTGTTTCTTTCTCTTTTTTGGTCTCGTTAATCTTAAAAGTTGAGGCTCACATTGAGCCTATCTTCCTTGTCACTACTTTGTGTGAGATATGAAGTGTGAGACACTTTACAATCATATTCTGAATCTGCTCAAGAAGTCCATTAACAAAATATGGCCCCCTATTACCCTCTGTTACCTCAAGGGACTCCATATTAAGATACTACCTCAGACAATAGCTTCCTAGACATATTCTTATCTGTAGCTGTAGTCACAATCTAAAAAGAGAACAAAACAGACAAAGATACACTCATCTTGGCTGCCTCTGGCATTTGGATGAGGCCCACTTGCAGTCTCTGGAATGGGTAAGATGACCATAGAGTGTGTTGGGCAGATAGCTTTACCATATTATCTGGGCTATGAAAGGCCAGACAATACCGACCTGTACAAACCATGTTGTGACATTGTTGAACTTTGGGACAATCCAAGCAGAAGACGCTATGCCACACATTACTGCCTGATCTTTCAGTTCATTGGTTAGATGCCTTATCATGGGGTATAACACTCATGGGAGACAGATCAGCTTACCTCTGCGCCAGATACCATTATCTCCCTGTTTTGCTTTCCAGTTCTCCATCTCACTCTGAGGTGCTTTTGCCGGTAAGACAGCTAGTAAGGAAAGGCCCATCCCTTTTCAGGGAGTAATAGAGCAGCCACCATTATCTCAGTTTGAGGCAACAGAGCTGCAACCTTAGAAGCTTCATCCACCCTCTCTCGACTATGGAGTGGTCTCTTTGATATGCGCCTGGACTTTGACAATTGCCACATGTTTGGGTAGAGTTAGTGCCAATAAAAATTCTAAAATTCCTTCTGCATTTTTGATTGGCTTGCCCAACCGCACAAAACTTCTACTATGCCAATGGACCAATAATCGTAGGTGATGCTCAAAGACCTTGCGTGCAGCTTACAGTCTTACCTCCAGCCATTTTATATGCCTCAATGAGTGCCTTCAACTCCACCTTCTGGACATTCTAGGTGGAAGTGGTTGTCGTAATAGTACTTCACATTGCATGGCCAGCGCATATACTGTCTTACATGACCAGTCTTTGTAATATCTGAAGCCAACTAAAAAAACCTTAAAACAAGATTAGCAATGGAATTATTTTTAGCATTTCTTAATTTTCTAACTTTATGAGTTAAAGGCAGTTGTGGTCCTTACTAGAGATGAGCGAACCTACTCGTTTTGGGCGTTTTTGCACTCGAGCACCGCTTTTTCCGAGTAACTGACTCGGACGAAAAGATTCGGGGGGCGCCGGGGGTGAGCGGGGGGTTGCAGAGGGGAGTGAAGGGGGGGAGGGAGAGAGAGCTCCCCCCTGTTCCCCACTGCTACCCCTGCTCCATCACGCTGCCCCCCGCCCCCCGAATCTTTTCGTCCGAGTAGTCAGTTACTCGGAAAAAGCGGTGCTCGAGTGCAAAAACGCCCAAAACGAGTAGCTTCACTCATCTCTAGTCCTTACCATCTTTATTCTTACTGTCATCTTCCTTTTACTCTCTTTGGACCTATATAATTGGGTTCAACACAGAACATCTCCTAATGGTGAGATGAGATGGGGTTAGGAGAACAACCTTGTATTCAGTGAGCCTGGCAGCAGAAGGGTACTTAGTTCGTGTCTGATGAAGAATTTACTGAACTTCATTAAGGACCAGTAGAATTAAATCATATTCCAGTATTACAGTGATCCCTCGCTATATCGCGGTTCAATGATTGTGGCTTCAGTGCATTGTGGATTTTAGATAGACCATATATAATTCTGTTTTCACTGAGCTTTTCGCTATATCGTAGAATTTTGCGGTACATACAGGAAATACAGTACGCCGAGATGAGAGTTCGCTATATGTCTGTGACTTCATCTGTGAGACATGCAGCAGCAACTTGACACTAATATAAGAAAGGGAGCCAGCGTGTATATATAGCACCACATATCTATGGTTTGAAATCGGAGGCCTAGCTAAAGGCTCTTGGGCCGGGGTGAAAAATTCAGCTTGGGACTCCTGTGTTCCCTACCCCATAGCTACTTTACCCATTGTCGGCCCCAAAAAATACAATAAAGATATAAATATTGTAGAAGGATAGTACACATAATGGCCTGTAGGGGGCTGCAGACAGGCATTTTGGTATTCAGGATTAGAGAGAACACCTGTGGGTGTGGCAGGAAGTGAGATAAAAAGGATCAGTACCTGCCACACTCAGGGGGAAAGTTGACTGAGAGCCAGTGTGAGAGGCAGTGAGACATCAGAATTCTTGTGTCCAGGACATAATAAATAGGTAATAATAATCTTTATTTGTATAGTGCCAACTTATCCGGCAGGTCCCATTGTGTTTAACCTTCTATATAGTGGTATCTATTATAAGGCATTGGAACAGTGTGTGTTATCACTATATGGTGTGGTTGGTAGTTTAGGGTATTATTTTATCATGGATATCTGCAAAATGACACAACTCCACATCAAGCCCTTGATCAATACACTCTCATGTTTGAACAAGATCTGTCCCACTGCAAATTTTCTTTTTAATAATTACAACCAGCAAATACGCGTTTCGGTGTTGGCCCCTTCACCAGTAAGACATAACTCTTGGGGCTACGGGAATACCCAAAAGCGTTGGTGGTACCTGATGGCATTGTGAGCCTATCCAGGGAGCAGCACTTCTGCCGTCCACCACTTATCATCCAGTAATAACTCTAATTTGTTCCCGGGTTCTGTTTTCTCTACGATTGCCCCCGTATCATACAGCTTCACATGTAAGGGTAGAACGCCGCGCAGCTGTGTATTCTCAGTGCCTAACGATTTCCCTGCTATTGGTGTGGAAATAAAGATCTACTTCATTGTTCAGCTGTCGCATTTCACCTAATACTGCTTTTTTTGTTATTCTCTGTAATTACTTCAAATAGGTTGTACAGATCTCCAGATGTTAGAAGTGATTTATTATGGTGCTACCTAAAATGTGCCAGCTGGTGTTCAGTGTATACATACTGTACCAGAGCGGGGATAACAGCAAGAGGAGATATCCACCAGATTTTGATTTTCTGAGGAATTGCACCTTATAGTATAAAGTGAAACTGTCAAATAAAGTTGTTGTTTTTTAATGTACAGAATTGGCAACTCTAAGCATTTTTTGCACTGTTTTAACCTATCCTGTACATTTTTCCTTCAAAATCGCTCTTCTCCTATGCAGCTTGGTGAATATGTTGCTGGGAAGTTGTCAGGGAAATCTATATTCACCTAACAGCATAGCAGAAAAGGGCGCTCCAGCTGTGCCTGCACTGTTCTCTCTAGTGCAGTTGCAGGCAGCTGTTACCTATATAACACTTTATTAACCCCCTAACAACTGCCAATATGTCTTTTGATGGTGGCTGTTAAGGGGCTTTATTCTGATGTGCTGTCTTTTGACACGGCTGCATCAGAAGCCTGGCGCGGGACTCCTGTGCAAGGGAAAGTGGGTGCTAAGCTGTCGGATGACCGCCTGGCACCTCCTACCCATCGGACCCCTGCTGTGTAATCATGGGCTCCTGATGGGTTGCTATGGCATTTGGAGGTTTGAGTATGGCCTACAGGTCTTCCATCGATGGATGAAGTATAATAGTGTATTAGAAAAATGATAAAAGATGGTGATATCCATCCCCTAGTAGGACAAACATAAAAAGTAAAAAAAAAAAAAGATAGTAAAAAACTAATAAAAATAAAAATGTCCAAACTCCACCTTTCCCTCTTTGCTATGTTAAAACAAATCATTGTTTCAAAAGCTATGTTAAAAAAAAAAAAAACGGAATAGAAAGTGATCAAATCATCACATGGATCAACAATCACGTGGATCACACAGGCGTTTGCAGAAATGCAGCGTTTTTCAGCACTGCATTTACTGCAGATTCCGCTGAAAATGTAGCCAAGGTTGCTGATAAAAAAAAAAAATCAGTACTCACCTAGCAGGTGAAGAAGCTGTCCCCAGCACCACTGTCGGGACCTTGTGAAGCTGGCACATTGCTGTGATTGGCTGAGTCGGCTGAGTGACCACCAGCTGAGCCAATCAGAGCCAGCGCTGGCTGCGTCCAATCACAGCCATTCAATAAATGAATCCAGTGCTGGGTCTGATTGACTTAGCCGGCTGTCACTCAGCCAACACAGCCAATCAGAGCAATCTCTCGCTGGAGGTGGGGATTTAGAATCTCTGTTACCAGCGAAAGTTCCTCTGAAGGCTGACAAGTCCTGGAAACAGCAACATCACCTGCAAGGTGAGTATTGATTTTTTTTTATTCAGGCAGTGTAGCTAGGGTGTTTAGCGCTGCCAAAAGCACAGTACCAAGTTGTGCCGCGTTTTCGGCATCGCTGAAACCGCTGCCCATTCATTTCAATGGACAACACTGTGCTGAAAATGGTCAAAAATAGAACATGAAACGCTGTCAAAGCGCAGCGTTGAAGACATTGCGTTTTCAGCCTTGTGTGAGCAGCCCTACTGAAATGAATGGAAGCGTTGTACAGCGTTTAGCGCTGTGCTGAAAAAGCAGCACTAAACACTGAACAAAAACGCCCTGTGTGAGGGAGGCCTTACGCAGCATTGTTGACAAAAAAGAAAAATCTTAGGGGTTTTTTAATGTAGCATTAAAAAAAAGTGTGCAAAAGTTGCACAAAAAAACAAACCGTCAATTTGATATTGACGTAATTGTACTGTCCTGCAGAATTAATTTACCATATTATTTATACTGCATGGTTAACGCTGTTAAAAAAAGCATGCCAGAATTGCAGATTTTTTTAAATCTTACCTCTAAAAAAAAAGGGAATAAAAAGTAGTCAAAATATTGTATGTTCACAAAAATTGGATAAATGAAGCCCCCATAGAGCTCTGTCGATGGAAAACTAAAAATGCTCTGGCTCTTGGAATGTGACAACACAAAAGCAAATCTTTAGGCCTCGTTCAGACGAGCGTGTTTTTTGCGCACACATAGCTGAGCAAAAATACTGCGTCCATTAGAACCAGTGGTTTCCTATTGAAGCGTTTACATGAACCATTTTTAGACGCGCACCTGCAAAACTATAGGACATGCGTGGCTACAGTGCCCGCATCCGGGTTGCGTGCTGCGAGAAAAGATAGAACCTGACCTATTTTTGGTGCGTGTTGCGCAGGAGTTCCCATTGACTCTTATGGGAACTGGATCAACACAAAGCACGCACCTAGGATCATGTGAATGAGCAAATTATGTGCGAATATAGATTGGGCCTTCTGTTTTATTCGCGCGATTTATCCACACGCGAGAGGTGATCTTTTAGCGTAGCTATTTGTGCGCAAAAAACATGTACATCTGAACGAGGCCTTAAGAAAAAGTGGTTTTTTTGTAAACAAATTGCAAAAGATAAAAAAACTGTATAAACTTGGTGTTTGTGCTGAACCAGAGAAGAATGTTGGAATGTTATTTATTTTGCACACTGAACGCCGTTAAAATGAAATCCAAAAAACAAATGGCAGAATTTCTTTTTTTTCCCTATCCCCCTAAAAAAAATAATAAAAGTTATACAATACATTATAAGTAACCAAAATTATACCATTACAAAACAACATTTCCTCTGCAAAAAACAAGCCCTCATGTGGCTATATCAACAGAAAAACTAAGAAGTTATGGCTTGTGGAATGCACCAATGAAAAAAACTGAAAATCAGTTGGTCCTCATGGAGCAAACAGGCCTCATCACTACGGGGTTAATGAAACCGGCTTTTTATATTTTATTTAGTCTAACAAACATAATGCTTTCTTCTGTATTCTACATCTGTCTCCAGCGCTGTGTTTAGTAGTTCTTTTCTGCCTCCACTGCTCTTTTTCACAGCTGCGTGCTGTGTATGGAAAAGCCGTTCTATGCCGCAGATGGCTTCTCCTGTTTACAGTGCCCGCTCCCCACCGGTCCCAATGCACTGTTTGTGTTGCAAGTTTTGCAATTTCTGAACCGCAGCAGTTCTTGGTAAAAGTGCATGACTGCGACGTTTCAATATGCCTTAAATGGCAGTGACCTTAAACCTATACTACTACTTATCTCCATTGAGTTAAACAATGGAGTTAAGCTAGAGTTACCCATTTATATGTGATTTTAGAATCCACTGATAATCTCATATTTTTTGTGGCAGGTGGATACCGTGTTTCTCTGAAAATAAGACCCTGTTTTATATTACAGTAATTTTAGCCCCCAAAGAGGCACTAGGTATTATTTTTGGGGAGGCCTAATTTTACTTACCTAGTAAGCTCGGTCCACGTTCTGCTGCTGCTTTCCAGAGCTTCGCTGGATGTCCAGCAATCCTCGTTAGTTCACAGAAGAACACTTTTTGGTAACGGGATTCCTAAATCCCGCCTGCAGGAAGCGATAGCTCTGATTGGTTCTTGAGCGCTGCTCAGTCAATCAATGCAGTGCTCGATGAACCAATGCGATGTATGTAATTGATTGATTCATCCAGTGCTGCATTGATGGGCTGAGCAGCAGTTAATGAACCAATCACAGCCGTCGCGGTGTCGAGGCAGGATTTATGAATTGGCCAATCAATGCCGCAGATCAGCCAATTCATAAATCTCGCCTCAACAACATGATGGCTGTGATTTGTTCATTGAGCGCTGTATTGATTGGCTGAGCAGTGCTCAAGAACCAGTCAGAGCTATCGCTTCTGGGAGACTGGATTTATCAGTCCCGTAACCAGGAAGTGATCTTTTGTGGGCAAACTGGGACTGCAAGACTCACGGCGAAGCTCTCAGAAGTAGCGGCAGGTAATGTATTCTTTTTTTTTTTTAATGATATGTAGCAAGCGCTTATTTTCAAGGTAGTGCTTATATTTCAAGCCTGCCCAAAAATCCAGAAAAATTAGGGTAGGGCTTATTTTCAGGGAAACATGCTAGTAGGATCAAGTATGTTGAATTTCAACTTGATTGATAATTCCATGTGCTGGGAGATGAGCCACTACCTCGCTTTTTGTCTGCTCTCATCATTGACATCCATTAGCACGCTTGGCTGAACCAAGAGTACAGGTGAGTTATGGAGAGTTTAGCGGTGGGTGGTAGGGTGATTGTCACCCAAATAAACTTTCAATCATATGCTATTCTACAGTATGTGCATGTCCAACTTTATAGTCACACCTCAAGCTATAACATAAATCCAACGAATCCACATGTAAACTGCATTTATTGTATATAAATTGCTCATTATTGGTTTGCTGGATGCAGCATTCAGGTACACCCAGCAGCATGTGCAAAACTTCAATTTTTCTGCATCCAAATATTTTTCAAGAACACAGATTAACATCTGCAGCATGTACCTAGTTTTACATTTTTTTTTAATGCTTGTGTGCATGAGGTCTGAACCCAGAGGAACGTAATATATCTGTTGTAATAGGTGTGACTAAAGCAAATTGTTGACCAAAGCCTGGTAGGATTTGCCAACAAGGTTTGATTCTATATGGGCAACTTTCGTCCCAATGCACACAGGCGAACTTTTGCTGCAGAATCCGCGGTGGGGGGTCTGGCCGTGGATTCCGCAGCAATGTCTGTCCATAGCATGCGATGTAAAATGGTTCTTACACGCACACTTGCGATTTCCACTCGTGGAGGAAGAATAGTAGCATCTTCTATTTTCGTGCAGGACTCGCACTCATTGCAGTCATTGGAAGTCGTCCAACCCCTGGTGATTCTGAAATGTAAATTTCGAAATCGCTGCAGATCCGTTTTATCACTGGCGTGGCATAATTTGATACTCATTCTGAGCATTTCTTCTCCGTAAGTGCATTACTTTACATTTGGAAATATTAAACTGTAGTTTCCATTGTTTTGACCATTTATCCAGTAAATCTTTCTCGGTGTTCAAGACACCATCAGGAATATCAATGCTCTTGTAGACTTTTGTGCCATCAGCAGACAGACCTTACCTTTTAAACCTTTTCTCCTATGTTACTCACAAACATATTAAAGAATAGGACCCAGGACAAACTGGTAACTCGTCCCTTTTCAGAATACACTCCCTTATTAACACTCTGATATCTATCTTGTAACCAGTTTCAAATCTACTGGACTAGCAAAGGATTTAATCCAATTTTCAGTGGTTTATCTGTGAGCTCTTTGTTTGGAACTGTATGGAAGGGCTTTACTGTACCTAATAGGGATGAGCGAGTATACTCGCTAAGGCACTACTCGCTCGAGTAATGTGCCTTAGCCGAGTATCTCCCCGCTCGTCCCGAAAGATTCGGGGGCCGCCGCGGGGCGGGGAGCTGCAGGGGAGAGCGGGCAGGAACGGAGGGGACATCTCTCTCTCCCGCCCGCTCTCCACTGCTCCCTGCCGCAACTCACCTGTCAGCTGCGGCGGCCCCCGAATCTTTAGGGACAAGCAGGGAGATACTCGGCTAAGGCACATTACTCGGGCGAGTAGTGCCTTAGCGAGTATACTCGCTCATCCCTAGTACCTAACCTTCTAAAATTAAAAAAAAAATGACGTGAGAAAAAGACCACATGATCCATCTGGTCTGCCCTTACATTATTTATTTTTTATTTTTCTCTTAGGCCCAGCGCCCACGGACGGAAATTCTGCGGTGAGATTCTGCACGAGATTTCCGCCGTTGCACGCTACCAGAGGATTGCATTAATTTATGCTGACAGCCGCGATTAGACCGCGTGAAAACTCATGCGGTATTAACATTGCGGCATGTCCTATTGCTGTGCGAGCCAGCTGGCACATTGCAGAGCAGTGAGAGAAGATGCCAGACAGGTAAGTGAGAGGTCAATGCCGGGGCACAGGTCGCATCCTGCTGCGTAAATCTCGCAGTTGGAATCCGATCCGACCGTGAGCATGAGGCCTTAGGATAGATCTATCCCAGGCAGCTTGAATACATTTATTGTTGCTTTTCCAGCCACGACATTTCTTCCAAGCATTTACTACTCTTTCAGTAAAAATAATTTCTCTTGACATTGCTTCTGATTTCTCCTCCTACTAATTTCAGATTGTGCCCCTTATTCTAGTGTTTAGCTTCCTAATAATTCCCAATCATTGTTATAAAGACCCGTATAAAGCATCAGACGTTTATTTGCAGGAATGCTGCCATCCAATAGGTGGCGTTGCAGAGGTATTGTTCCATCTTTCTTATTCGCATATTACCCAGAGGAGCATGCATGGCCTTATAAGCGTCCTCACTCACCTTCTAGGTGCTCTCCTTAAGGATTGACGATACCCGTCATGACCCACATCATGGACCTCTCACTAGCCAAACTAGAATCCTACTGAACACTGATGAGGGGCAAAACCCTGGAAACAGCTGAATGTTAATGGATTCATTCTAGCTTGGTTTTCAATTTCCCATCATTGTTATAGAGACCTGTGTAAAAGGTCAGACATTGATTTGAAGGAATGCTGCCATCCAATAAGTGGCGCTGCATAGGTAATGTTCCATCTTCCTTATTTGCATATAGCTTCATAATAAAACACTTCCTTGAATCTTATCTATACTTTTAACATATGTAAAACTTTTGATTATTTTTTCCCTCTCCCTACTCTTCTTCAGGCTTTACAAATTAAGTTCTTCACGTCTTTTGTGATAAATTTTGTTCTTGAGACTTTTCACCATTTTTGTAGCCCGACTAAAGGCCCATTTACATGGAGCGATTATTGCTCAAAAATCGATAAAAAGCGATTGTGTACTTTTCGTGCACTGCTAGCTGATCGTTAAATTAGGCCAACCTAAAAATCATCCCTCAGCGTTATCAGCAGTGCTCCACAGGTAGTACTGATAACATTGTTTCCCGTCGGAGAACAAAGGAACTGAAAGCAGATAAGAGCCCCCGAGCTATTAACTGTTTTCAGCTAAGGCTCCATTTGCACACTAAATTGCTATTAAGTAGCTGAGCAGCGACTTAATAGTTTATGCAAAACGATCGCTCAAAGCTGTCACTCAAACTGTCGTTCAAGCGATCTTTGAGCAATCATCACTCCGTGTAAATGGGCCTTTATTCTATTTCATCAGTGTTCTTGAGCACACTGTGGTCAGTCAGAACCTCTAAATCCTTCTCTTCTGAAGTCCTGGATAACACAGAACGCCTAATTTGATACTCATTCTGAGCATTTCTTCTCCGTAAGTGCATTACTTTACATTTGGAAATATTAAACTGTAGTTTCCATTGTTTTGACCATTTATCCAGTAAATCTTTCTCGGTGTTCAAGACATCATCAGGAATATCAATGCTATTGCAGACTTTTGTGCCATCAGCAGACAGACCTTACCTTTTAAACCTTCTCCTATGTTACTCACAAACATATTAAAGAATAGGACCCAGGACAAACTGGTAACTCCCTTTTCAGAATACACTCCCTTATTAACACTCTGATATCTATCTTGTAACCAGTTTAAAATCTACTGGACTATCAAAGGATTTAATCCAATTTTCAGTGGTTTATCTGTGAGCTCTTTGTTTGGAACTGTATGGAAGGGCTTTACTGGAAAACAGATAGGTGATGTCTGTGGCACCACCTTCAGCCACCACTTTTGTGACATAGTCAAAGAAATCAATGAGATTAGTTTGACACGATATGCCTTCAGTAAACTGTGATGTTTAGGGTCCAACAAGTTGTTGTTTTTAAAGTGGTCAAATATTCTCTTTTAAACTAGGATATGAGCGCTGATGCCAGAAGCACCAACGGTGACGCTGTGTCTTCTGATTGGCCATAGCGGTCACGTGCTTCTGCCCAGCCGTCTACCTGAAAGAAACCACCGATACCAGCCATGGCTGTCAGGTACAGGATTTGTTCTAGTGACAAAACCCCTTTTATGGATTTGACCATTTCGTTCTCCTTTTGTGCTTTATCGGCATTAAGTGTTTTGCCTTCTTCTGTCTAATGTTTTACAATCCTTTGTCTGCTACACTCCCAGTTTCTTTAAGCCTGGGTTCTCACACACCGGATTTCCGGCGGAAATTTCGCGCTTTGGCCGCAGCGAAAAACCACGAGATTTCCGCCGGGAGAAGCGCTGCTTCAAAACCCGGGGCACTTAGCCGCGGGTTTTGAAGCGGCCCGACCGCTCGCTCTTCCACTGCGGACGGCGCTCCCATAGAGGAGAGCGCAGCCGCAGCCGTGGAAGAAAAAGAATCAGCATGCTGGGGCCGGCTAATCCACGCCACAGTGCCGGCTTCTGCCGGCTTTGCCGTCCCGTGTGGACGAGATTTCTGAGAAATCTCGTCCACATGGCTGGCTAATCCCGGGATTAGCGGCCGCAGGCAGATCTGCAGCGGCGAAATTCCGGACGGAATTTCCACGGCAATTCCCCCCCCCCCCCGTGTGAACCCAGCCTAAACCTCTTATAGACAGACTAATTTTCCTTACTATATTGCTAAATTCTCTAGTAAACCATAGTAGGTCTTTTTTCCTCTTCCCTTTGCTAGTTTGTTTTATATAAAGTTTTCCTTTGTAATAGTGTCCAGTGGGCACACACACTCCTATTGTTTTATTCCACCCTGTTAATTCATTTTTTTTTTAAATCACTCATATCCTTGAAAATTAATCTTTCGAAACTCTAATACTTTGGTTCTGTTCTTGTGTCAAATCATAAACATAGGTGGTCTCTGGAACCTAAATTCTCTTCCACTTTAACCTTAGACACCAGATCCCCATTAGTAAATACTAAATCTAGAATGTTATCTCCTCTGGTTGATGACCTAACAAGCTGTTAGAGATGCTTCTTTAAGTGCCTCCATCACATTTCTGCTTGTGTCTCAAAATGCACTAGGGATAGTCCAATCTACATCAGGTATGCTGAAGCCACCCATTATTACAATAACTACCTTTATTGCCATTTAAGTAATTTCATCAACCAACAGGTTATGATAATGATCAGTTTTCCCCGGAGGCACCAATTTGACACCAATTCTAATCCCAGTTCCCTCTTTAGTTAGCATGAAAACTCAGAGAGTTTCTTGTTCTTTGAATCGTTGTTTTCAAACAGTGCACTTTGTATTTTGAATCACTGTTGATATAAAACTGTTCTTGACTAGAGATGAGCGAGCACCAAAATGCTCGGGTGCTCGTTACTCGTTGTCACAGAAAGGGTTTAGAGTGTCCCTCTTAAAACTTAGCTTTTATTAATAAAAATGTATATAAAAAGAATTTTTTGTGAATCCTAAAACGGACACAGATACAGACAACAAAAATTAGTATAATGTGACCGGCGTTATCTCCCGTAAAAAGTCAGGTATTTGGGGAGACGTTTTTAGGTAAAAAAAAAACTCCCTTAGCGGATAAGTGAATCCTGTTACCCAGTACCTAAAAAGGTAGTTATTGACTGGGAGTACTTCAAGGGTCAATTTTGAAAAATCAAGTTCCTGACTTGTAAATAGTTATATCAGCTAGCGTACTGTTCAAGAAGATGGTTTGTGCTTAAATGAACGGTGCACGGTTATATCTTATAGAGGTCGCTGTCTGATAAAACACCTATCTTGGACACACATCAACGCATAGAGAACATGAATGTCCCAAATCAGGATGTATGTACCAAGAGACAAAGGATGATGGATATAACCTGGTCAATGCCACGTAAGTCCCTATGTTTCTAGGCAACAAGAAGGGAAATTGAAAAAGACCCAACCAAATTTGATTAGGTACTAAATTTCCAAAGTACAGAGGTTCTACGCATTTCCACTACATATCACGTAGTTTCATCAGGAACCCAAACAAACAGGTACCAATAATCAAATTGAAAAATTGGTGTGGTAGACTCCCAAAATGTAGAGAGTACCACCTAGATGAGGAGGTAGTCGATCCTATAACCAGGTCTAGCAAGTTCAAATAGCCCAGTAATCCCCCCCAAGACAATGCAGGAACGAAAATAAAAAACAGCAGCAGCACCAGCCTCTGTGGTAGGCTGGCGGCTCGTTACTCGAGACAAACTTTTCGCGATGCTCGAGGGTTCGTTTCGAGTAATGAACCCCATTGAAGTCAATGGGCGACCTGAGCATTTTTGTATATCGCCGATGCTCGCTAAGGTTTTCATTTGTGAAAATCTGGGAAATTCAAGAAAGTGATGGGAACGACACAGAAACGGATAGGGCAGGCGAGGGGCTACATGTTGGGCTGCATCTCAAGTTCCCAGGTCCCACTATTAAGCCACAATAACGGCAAGAGGGCCCCCCCTCCCTCCCAACAATTTTTACTTGTGAAAAACCCTCATTAGCAAGGCATACCTTAGCTAAGCACCACACTACTTCCAACAAAGCACAATCACTGCCTGCATGACACTCCGCTGCCACTTCTCCTGGGTTACATGCTGCCCAACCCCCCCCCGCACGACCCAGTGTCCACAGCGCACACCAAAGTGTCCCTTCGCAGCCTTCAGCTGCCCTCATGCCACACGCTGGCCTCATAGCCACACCACCCTCATGTCTATTTATAAGTGCGTCTGCCATGAGGAGGAACCGCAGGCACACACTGCAGAGGGTTGGCACGGCCAGGCAGCGACCCTCTTTAAAAGGGGCGGGGCGATAGCCCACAATGGTGTACAGAAGCAATGAGAAATCCAATCCTGTGCCACCTCCATCAGGAGCTGCACACGTGGGCATAGCAATGGGGAACCCATGTGCCACACACTATTCATTCTGTCAAGGTGTCTGCATGCCCCAGTCAGACCGGGGTTTTTTATAAATAGTCACAGGCAGGTACAACTCCGCAATGGGAATTCCGTGTGCACCCACAGCATGGGTGGCTCCCTGGAACCCACCGGCTGTACATAAATGTATCCCATTGCAGTGCCCTGGACAGCAGAGCTAACGTCAGATTAAATGCAGGTGGGCTTCGGCCCACACTGCATGCCCCAGTCACACTGGGGTTTTTTATAAGCAGGTAGGTACAACTCCCTATTGTGAAGTCCCTGTGGACCCACAGCATGGATGGCTCCCTGGAACCCACCGGCGGTACATAAATATATCCCATTGCAGTGCCCAGCACAGCTGAGGTAACGTCAGGTTTAATGCAGGTGGGCTTCGGCCCACACTGCATGCCCCAGTCAGACTGGGGTTCTTTAGAAGTGGACACATGCAGTTACAACTCCGTGTGGACCGACAGCATGGGTGGGTCCCAGGAAGCCACCGGCGGTACATAAATATATCCCATTGCATTGCCCATCACAGCTGAGGTAACGTCCGATTAAATGCAGGTGGTCTTCGGCCCACACTGCATGCCCCAGTCTGACTGGCGTTTTTAATACATAGACACTGGCAGGTACAAATCCCTAATGTGAAGTCCCTGTGGAGCCACAGCATGGGTGGCTCCCTGGAACCCATCGGCGGTACATAAATGTATCCCATTGCAGTGCCCTGCTCAGCAGAGCTAACGTCACATACAATACAGGTGTGCTTCGGCCCACAGTGCATGCCCCAGTCAGACTGGTAATATGTACCCTAACAGTAACCGCGTTGGTGGGAATGTGGTTGCGACTGCGGACCTAGTAGGGCAGTTTTATTTAGTTGGTTTTCGGAATGTGGCCAGGATTAAGTGGGCCGTGGCGGGGGAATGGTGGGGGGGCTCTCTTGTTGTGTCGGTAAAGGTGAAATTCTTGGACTGCCATCAGACGGACCAATGCAAAGGTATTTGCCAAGAATGTTTTCATTGTTGGAGGAGGAGGGGGATGTTTTTGAGGCACTACGTGTCCTCTCCACGTGTCCGTGGTTATATGCACCTTAACAGTAACCGCGTTGGTGGGAAATGGCCTTGCCACCATCATGTCTTTGGGAAGCCTCCGTTTCCACACCCCAGTGACATAGCATTAGCAGCGGTATAGGTAGAGCCCAGAATTAGTAACATTTCAGCGGTAGCATTAGGGACAGGCCCCAGTAACATATCACTAGCAGCATTATAGGGGGAGCACAGTATTAGTTCCATTTCAGTAGTAGTAGCAGTCAAGACAGGCCACAGTAACATTCCTGTTGCAGCAGTTTAGGGAGATAACAGTCTCTTTCACATTTCAGTAGCTGCAGTATAGACAAGGCCCCAGTTACTTTTATGTTTATGTAGCAAAAGTGTAGGCCAACCCCACACACCTTGCTGTACCATGAGTGCAGGCGAAGCCCATAAAAATTACTAGGATTACACTGTGGGCGAGGGCCCAAAAAAATTGGTGTACCAACAGTACTAATGTACCTCAGAAAAATTGCCCATGCCCAACCAAGAGGGCAGGTGAAACCCATTAATCGCTTTGGTTAATGTGGCTTAATTTGTAACTAGGCCTGTAGGCAGCCCACTTAAAATAAAAATTGGTTCAGGTGCAAGTTTCAACGCTTTAATGAGAATTAAAACGTATAAACATTGTTTACTAAAGTAATATGACTGAGCCTTGTGGGCCTAGGAAAAATTGCCCGTTCGGCGTGATTGCGTGAGGTTTCAGGAGGAGGAGCAGGAGGAGGAGGATGAATATAATACACAGATTGATGAAGCTAAAAGGTCCCCGTTTTTTATGGTGATAGAGAACGATGCTTCCATCCGCGGGTGCAGCCTACGTATTGTTTAGGTACCGCTGCTGTCCGCTGGTGGAGAAGAGAAGTCTGGGGAAATCCAGGCTTTGTTCATCTTTATGAGTGTAAGCCTGTCGGCACTGTCGGTTGACAGGCGGGTACGCTTATCCGTGATGATTCCCCCAGCCGTACTAAACACCCTCTCTGACAAGACGCTAGGCGCAGGACAAGCAAGCACCTCCAGGGCATACAGCGCGAGTTCAGGCCACGTGTCCAGCTTCGACACCCAGTAGTTGTAAGGGGCAGAGGCGTCACGGAGGACGGTCGTGCGATCGGCTACATACTCCCTCACCATCCTTTTACAGTGCTCCCGCCGACTCAGCCTTGACTGGGGAGCGGTGACACAGTCTTGCTGGAGAGCCATAAAGCTGTCAAAGGCCTTGGAGAGTGTTCCCCTGCCTGTGCTGTACATGCTGCCTGATCTCCGTGCCTCCCCTGCTACCTGGCCCTCGGAACTGCGCCTTCTGCCACTAGCGCTGTCGGATGGGAATTTTACCATCAGTTTGTCCGCCAGGGTCCTGTGGTATAGCATCACTCTCGAACCCCTTTCCTCTTCGGGTATGAGAGTGGAAAGGTTCTCCTTATACCGTGGGTCGAGCAGTGTGTACACCCAGTAATTCGTAGTGGCCAGAATGCGTGTAACGCGAGGGTCACGAGAAAGGCATCCTAACATGAAGTCCGCCATGTGTGCCAGGGTACCTGTACGCAACACATGGCTGTCCTCACTAGGAAGATCACTTTCAGGATCCTCCTCCTCCTCCTCCTCAGGCCATACACGCTGAAAGGATGACAGGCAAGCAGCATGGGTACCCTCAGCAGTGGGCCAAGCTGTCTCTTCCCCCCCCTCCTCATGCTCCTCCTCCTCCTCAACGCGCTGAGATATAGACATGAGGGTGCTCTGACTATCCAGCGACATACTGTCTTCCCCCACCTCCGTTTCCGAGCGCAAAGCGTCTGCCTTAATGCCTTGCAGGGAACTTCTCAAGAGGCATAGCAGAGGAATGGTGACGCTAATGATTGCCGCATCGCCGCTCACCATCTGGGTAGACTCCTCAAAGTTTCCAAGGACCTGGCAGATGTCTGCCAACCAGGCCTACTCTTCTGTAAAGAATTGAGGAGGCTGACTCCCACTACGCCGCCCATGTTGGAGTTGGTATTCCACTATAGCTCTACGCTGCTCATAGAGCCTGGCCAACATGTGGAGCGTAGAGTTCCACCATGTGGGCACGTCGCACAGCAGTCGGTGCACTGGCAGATTAAACCGATGTTGCAGGGTCCGCAGGGTGGCAGCGTCCGTGTTGGACTTGCAGAAATGTGCGCTGAGCTGGCGCACCTTTCCGAGCAGGTCTGACAAGCGTGGGTAGCTTTTCAGAAACCGCTGAACCACCAAATTAAAGACGTGGGCCAGGCATGGCACGTACGTGAGGCTGCCGAGCTGCAGAGCCACCACCAGGTTACGGCCGTTGTCGCACACGACCATGCCCGGTTGGAGGCTAAGCGGCGAAAGTCAGCGGTCGGTCTGCTCTGTCAGACCCTGCAGCAGTTCATGGGCCGTGTGCCTCTTCTCTCCTAAGCTGAGTAGTTTCAGCATGGCCTGCTGGCGCTTGCCCACCGCTGTGCTGCCACCCTGCGCGACACCGACTGGTGGCGACGTGCTGCTGCTGACACATCTTGATTGCGAGACAGAGGTTGCGTAGGAGGAGGAGGAGGAGGGGGGTGGTTTAGTGGAGGAAGCATACACCGCCGCAGATACCAGCACCGAGCTGGGGCCCGCAATTCTGGGGGTGGGTAGGACGTGAGCCGTTCCAGGCTCTGACTCGGTCCCAGCCTCCACTAAATTCACCCAATGTGCCGTCAGGGAGATATAGTGGCCCTGCCCGCCTGTGCTTGTCCACGTGTCCGTTGTTAAGTGGACCTTGGCAGTAACCGCGTTGGTGAGGGCGCGTACAATGTTGCGGGAGACGTGGTCATGCAGGGCTGGGACGGCACATCGGGAAAAGTAGTGGCGACTGGGAACCAAGTAGCGCGGGGCCGCCGCCGCTATCATGTTTTTGAAAGCCTCCGTTTCCACAAGCCTATAGGGCAGCATCTCCAGGCTGATCAATTTGGCTATGTGCACGTTTAACGCTTGAGCGTGCGGGTGCGTGGCGGCGTACTTGCGGTTGCGCTCAAACAGTTGCGCTAGCGACGGCTGGACGCTGCGCTGAGAGACATTGGTGGATGGGGCCGAGGACAGCGGAGGTGAGGGTGTGGGTGCAGGTCGGGAGACGGTAGTGCCTGTGTCCTAAGAGGGGGGTTGGATCTTAGTGGCAGGTTGGGGCACAGGGGGAGAGGCAGTGGTGCAAACCGGAGGCGGTGAACGGCCTTCATCCCACCTTGTGGGGTGCTTGGCCATCATATGTCTGCGCATGCTGGTGGTGGTGAGGCTGGTGGTGGTGGCTCCACGGCTGATTTTGGCGCGACAAACCTTGCACACCACAGTTCGTCGGTCGTCTGCACTCTCAGTGAAAAACTGCCACACCTTTGAGCACCTCGGCCTCTGCAGGGTGGCATGGCGCGAGGGGGCACTTTGGGAAACAGTTGGTGGATTATTCAGTCTGGCCCTGCCTCTACCCCTGGCCACCGCACTGCCTCTTCCAACCTGCCCTGCTGCTGCACTTGCCTCCCCCTCTGAAGACCTGTCCTCAGTAGGCTTAGCAAACTAGGTGGGGTCAGTCACCTCATCGTCCAGCTGCTCTTCCTCCGAATCCTCTGTGCGCTCCTCCCTCTGACTTACTGCAATTACTACTACCTGAGTGATAGACAACTGTGTCTCATCGTCATCGTCCTCCTCACCCACTGAAAGCTCTTGAGACAGTTGCCGGTAGTCCCCAGCCTCATCCCCTGGACCCCGGGAACTTTCCAAAGGTTGGGCATCGGTCACGACAAACTCCTCCGGTGGGAGAGGAACCATTGCTGCCCATTCTGGGCAGGGGCCCGAGAACAGTTCCTGGGAGTCTGCCTGCTCCTCAGAATGTGTCATTGTAATGGAGTGAGGAGGCTGGGAGGAAGGAGGAGCAGCAGCCAGAGGATTCAGAGTTGCAGCAGTGGACGGCGTAGAAGTCTGGGTGGTCGATAGATTGCTGGATGCACTTTCTGCCATCCACGACAGGACCTGCTCACACTGCTCATTTTCTAATAAAGGTCTACCGCGTGGACCCATTAATTGTGAGATGAATCTGGGGACACCAGAAACGTGCCTCTCTCCCAATCCAGCAGCAGTCGGCTGCAATACACCTGGATCAGGAGCTCGGCCTGTGGCCACACCCTGACTTGGGCCTCCGCGTCCTCGCCCGCGTCCACGTCCTCTAGGCCTACCCCTACCCCTCAGCATGGTGTATTACGAGTAGAGCAGAAACAAAACGCTGTAATTAAATGTGCCGCTTATTGGCCTGTGGTTGGAGGCTGACTTCGCTTACGGAACGCACAGCAGAGCCAGGAAACAATTTTGCACACGCCTGTAGTGAGACATAGGTGCGTATGACTGAGCTAGTGGAATTCACAACGCAGAAGCAGTCAAGTGGCCCAAGGCCAGTGGTAGGCCTTAAGTATTTTGCTTCAAGTTTTTTTAAATGGTGAGCTGAAACACCAGACAGACCCTGTATGCAGCGTATATTATGTATACTGTTTCCCTCGGGTGCTATGACGGCAGTGATGTAACGGCCCCACAGCAGAGCCAGGAAACAATTTTGCACACGCCTGTAGTGAGACGTAGGTGCGTATGACTGAGCTAGTGGAATTCACAGCGCAGAAGCAGTCAAGTGGCCAAAGGGCAGTGGTAGGCCTTAAGTATTTTGCTTCAATTTTTTTAAATGGTGAGCTGAAACACCAGACAGACCCTGTATGCAGCGTATATTATGTATACTGTTTCCCTCTGGTGCTATGACGGCGGTGATGTAACGGAGACAGCAGAGCCAGGAAACAATTTTGCGCAAGCCTGCTGAAACGCTTAGCTGCGTATTAATTAGGTCTACTACCCCCAGCAGACACGCAGTACACTGAAGACGGTCACAGGCAGCCCAAATGTAGTAGTTTTCCCCAATTATTTTGAAAAAGCCCACTGCCTACATAGACAGTATATCTCTTTCACCTTTCCCACTGTCCCTGCCTCACCAGTACTGCCCCTATACTGAGTAAAATGACTGCAGACTGAGGACGCAATGGTCTGCACGCCCGATATACAAAAAAATAATAATTGTGCAATACTGCTAAAAGCAGCCTCAACAGTACTGCACACGGTCAGATGTGGCCCTAAGAAGGACCGTTGGGGTTCTTCAAGACGAATATAACACCTAACGCTCTCCCTATAGCAGCTAAAGGAAGACAGCACTTTCCCTGATCTCTGTCAGAATGCATGTGTGGCGAGCCGTGGGCGGGGCAGATTTTAATACTCTGGTGACACCTGATCTCCCCAGCCACTCACTGCAGGGGGGTGGTATAGGGCTGGAACGTCACAGGAGGAAGTTGTAATGCCTTCCATGTCTTTCTATTGGCCAGAAAAGCGCGCAAATGTCTCAGAGATGAAAGTGAAAGTAACCCGAACATCGCGTGGTACTCGTCTCGAGTAACGAGCATCTCGAACACCCTAATACTCGAACGAGCATCAAGCTCGGACGAGTACGCTCGCTCATCTCTATTCTTGACATGAATATCTACTCCTTTGCCCCTTCTTTCTACGCTGTCTTTTCTGTACAGTGTATACCCAGGCATTTCCCAATCATTACAATCCTTAAACTATTTCTTTGTTATGGCTACCATGTCTAAATTATCGCTAGATAAAATAGCCATTAGCTCAGAGGGCTTTTTTTGAATGCCTGGTTTAGACACAACGATTATCGCTCAAAAAATCTTTTGAGCGATAATCGTTCTGTTCTGTACAGTGCAAGGTGATCGCTTAAACGTTGAGCGATCACCCTGTGCTCCGAACGGGGCATGCAGAAGACAAGTGGGGCCGCTTGTCTCCTGCACCCAGCTGTTCCCTGCTCAGAGCGCCCGGCTGTTATATAGCCCAGCGCTCCGAGCAGGGGATGCCGAAGACAAGCAGAGCCGCTTGTCTTCTTCATCCAGCTGTTTCCCGGTCGGAGCGCCCGTCTGTTATATAGCTGATCGCTCCGAGCAGGGTATGGAGAACACAGCTGGACAGCTCTGTTCTTCATACAGCGGAATAGCCTGTCTTCAGGGAATGGGATACAGCTGAAACAATTGTATCAGCTGTATCCCGTTGTGAATTCCTGATAACTGATCGCTGATCTTTCAGCATGCTGAAAGATCAGCGACGGCTTAGCAAAAACTGCACGATGTCAGTGCAGTTAGATACAAAGATTATTGCTCAAAAGACGGCTTTGAGCGATTTTTGAGCGAAAATCGTTGTGTCTAAAAGGGCCTTTAATCTGCATGCATTAGTGTGCAATGTGTGAAGAAAATTATTTTATGTCTTATTCTTAGCAACTACATTAATTCCATAGCCAAAATGAACTCGCACATTTTTGGAGCTACCAATACACCGCTTCAACCTGAATTACTGGGGACAGAAATTGTCCTCATAAATTAAACTTCTGTCCCTTCATCTAGTTTTAATATCTGTCACAAAAAAATCTGAATTCCTCACGAAACACTTCTCTACATTTGTTTGAAGGATGCAAGCCATCCCTTTTGAAAACTCTGTCTTAGACCACCTACCAACATTATGACTAACAAACCCAAAACCTTGAGTTTTACACTGTTGAGGCCATGCATTAAACTCTGAGATACAACATACCTTGTTCATCTGATTACAGATCGGCAGAACCTCTGAAAATCTCACTGAATCGTTTATATTACAACACTCTTGGCTAAAATTTTGTAATTGTTTTTGAATAAAAGCTAAATTTGAGACAAATTGGTTTCTAGATGCATTGCAAAATCAACTTCACTATCACTACTTGCAGCCTTGACAATATTCACAAAACATTTCTTATCCCAATGACTGTGGCACCTGGAAGATATCTCACATCCGTCAACTCATTCAAATTCTGTCCTAAATTAACACTTCTAACACAACCCCAATTCCAAAAAAGGCAGGATGCTGTGTAAAATGTAAATAAATGTAACCACAAATGCCACGTCCTGTGGACTCAAAAGGAGGGTGGCCATCCAGCTTGTTATCAGCACACAGCTCAAGTCTGCATCTCTGATGGTATGGGGTTGCATTAGTACCTACGGAATGGGCAGCTTATGATTCTTGTAAGGCACTTTCAGTGCTGAGCAGTATATAGACGTTTAGGGACACAATATTCTACTATTCAGACAATGTCTCTTTCAGGAAAGCCATTGCACATTTCAGTAAGGCAATGCTACATCACATACTGCATTTATCAGAAGAGCATGACTTACTTTGCAGAAGGAGTATTCTGCTACTAAGCTGTCCTTGTCAGCAATCCAAACCTTTCACCAATAGAAAACATTTGGCTCATTTGAAGTAAATAATCCAGACAATGAATACCCTGGACTGTTGTGCAGCTAAAATCCTACATCAGACAAGAATGGGACAACATTCCTCTCCCAAAACTCCAGCAATTGGTCTTCTCATTTCACGGACATTTACAGACTGTTGTAAAAAGAAGAGGGGACGCTACACAATCGTAGCCATGACCCTGTCCCAACTTTTTTGAGATGTGTGCCTGCCATCAATTTCTAAATGAGCTATTTTTTTATTTCTTTTTTTAAATAAAATGGAAAAATGCCTGGCTTTTGGCTTCTGATATGTGTTCGATGTTCTATTGGGAATAAAATTGTTAAGTGCACTGTTCAGACACAATCCTCTGCTACTGTGTCTGGCAGGCAAGGGCGTCGTCCTGCTCTCCCTGTTCACTGAAGTTTCATTTATTCTCTTCCAGCACTTCTAGAGTTAATTGCTTTTGGATCTCCTGCTTAGCTGATGCATCTTTTCTAATCAGCACCCTATATAGCATCCCTGGGCCTTTCAGTCAGTGCTTGTGTTCTTGTGTGATTCATGTCCATAACTCCATGTTTAGCCGCTGCTCTGGCAGTTTCCTTGCTACCTGCCTTCTGCTCGTGTTCTGTGTCCTCGTGCCTGTTATCCTCATGAGTCTGCCTCTCTGTTTATCCTTGTCAGCCTGTACCTCCTTTGTTCCAGTATGCCCCGGTATTGTTTTGTCGTTTGTTTTATAGTTGTTCTGTCCTGTCAGGGTCAGTCAGCACCTACAGGAAGACCGTGGGGTCGTCCCTATCAGGACGAGTGCTCCGCTTATAGGCAGGGGTTTCCCTCTCCTGGTTATTAGTTCAGGGCAAGATACCTTTCCTAGTTTCTGCATACAGGGTTCGTTCATCCAGTATCTTACATCCCATGCTGGGGTCGCCTGTCAACCGTGCTGGACTGGATCATCACCTACCCGGTTGGTTAACACAGTGGTTCCACATCACAGTCATCACAAAAGTATGGTTATATGAAATTAATAAATCATTGCATTCTTTTTTTTTTACATTTTACCCTTTTGAAATTGGGGTTGCATTTAGGTAAATGACTTAGTGCTAGCTCTGTTGCAATGTTAATTAGAGCACACCCTACTCGACCTTCACCTGGTCAGCAAATTCACAGCTCCACCCTGTCCAAAGAGCAAGTATTTATAAAATAACAAGCTAAACAAAGACAATATGTCCTAAACAGTTACACCATATCTTAACAGCAATTAAACTACTTAGTACTTGGATTTAGAAAATAACCACAGTATTTAGAAACTAACCTTCACAGCTACTGTATACAATCAAACCGGTGTCCAATATAATATACAATATAACCAACAATATAAACTAATAAAACCTTTATCAGACTATACAATAAAACTATACAGTATAAAAAAATATAAACCATACCGGACGATAAATTAAAATCTATGCCAGGCTATATAATATAAATCTATACACTATAACCTTAATGATAAAAATAAAAACCTGCTCTGTTTTTCTGCGCAAATAGTCCCCATAGGAGCCTATGGGAGGTACACAAATGTGCAATATGCTTCGCAATTCCGTGAGAAATAGAACACGTGTAGACTAAAGATGAGCGAGCATGCTCGTGCGAGCTTGATGCTCGTTCGAGCATTAGCATACTCGAAGTACTCATTACTCAAGCCGAGCACCACATGTTGCTCTGGTGCTCGAGAAAATTGTGTCCCTCTCCTCCCCACCTGTTTTCAATGGAGCCGCAGCTGCTGCCGGCAGCTGCATTGAAAACAATGGTCTGCCAGCATCCCTGAATTGTTTTTCATGGAAGGGCTTTACATAAAAGCCCTTGCCTGAAAAACAATAATTTTAGTGGAGAAAAAAAAATTACCCTCCTCCGCTGCCGTGTCCCCCACAGGGATGAAGAACACATCCTTAAAGGGGTTGTCCCGCGCCGAAACGGGTTTTTTTTTTTTCAACCCCCCCCCCGTTCGGCGCGAGACAACCCCGATGCAGGGAGGTAAAGAAAGCTCACCGGAGCGCTTACCTTAATCCCCGCGCTCCGGTGACTTCTCTACTCACCGCTGAAGATGGCCTCTTCCTCCGTGGACCGCAGCTCTTCTGTGCGGTCCACTGCCGATTCCAGCCTCCTGATTGGCTGGAATCGGCACGTGACGGGGCGGAGCTACACGGAGCTACACGGAGCCCCATAGAAGACTGCAGAAGACCCGGACTGCGCAAGCGCGGCTAATTTGGCCATCGGAGGCCAAAAATTAGTCGGCTCCATGGAGACGAGGACGCTAGCAACGGAGCAGGTAAGTATAAAACTTTTTATAACTTCTGTATGGCTCATAATTAATGCACAATGTATATTACAAAGTGCATTATTATGGCCATACAGAAGTGTATAGACCCACTTGCTGCCTCGGGACATCTCCTTTAATCCCTGCTAGTAAAAAGAATTCCCTGCTGCTACATTTTCCACATCTATGACAGATGCAGCAGAGGAATTCTTCAATTCCTTATCGCAGCTGTCACACATGACAGCTGCGGTAGAGGATCCTGCTGCCGGCATCCATCAATCGATTTCAGCGAAGGGCTTTAATATAAGCCCTTCCCTGAAAAAGTGTAAAAAGAAATTGATACTCACGTCCCTCCAGCTGCCGGGCTCAAGCTGTCCCCGACTCTGCACTATTGATCTATTAGCACGTGGGGATTTAAAATCCCCGCCTGCTGAAAGAGCTGATTGTGATTGGCTGAGGCGAGGTATCAAATTTTTTTATTTTTTACACTATTTTTCTGGTTTTTCAGGGAAGGGCTTATATGTAGCAGCAGGGAATTCTTTTTACTAGCGGGGATGAAGGAAACATCTGCCTCATGCGGCAGATGTGTTCTTCATTCCCGCGGGGGACATGGCAGTGGCGGAGGGTAAGTTTTTGTTTTTTTTTACACTAAAATTATTGCTTTTCAGGGAAGGCCCTTCCATGTTAAGCCCTTCCATGAAAAACAATTCTGGGGTGTCCGAAGATCATTGTGTTCAATGCAGCCGCAGGCAGCAGCTGCGGCTCAATTGACAACAATGCAGAGCATTGGGCACCTTGAAAAATGCTCGAGTCTCCCATTGACTTTAATGGGTTTCTAACTTGAAACAAGCTCTCAAGCATTAGAAAAAGCTTGGCTCGAGTTGCAAGCACCCGAGTACCAGGCAAATACGTTGCCCTGAGGAAAATTTATTTGCGCATATACTCGTCTGAAGAAGCCCTTAGCAGTATTATCAGTAGTATGCAAACTATACTAAGCCATGATAGAAGAGCAGGGTTTTCTATATTCTCTATCTTAGGCCAGGCTCACACATGCATAATTTACATATAATACATGCTAAATGGCATCAATGAAAGTACATTGCTTTTCATTGTTCTACTCACACTTGCATATATTTAATGCCCATGTTACGCGCATAAAAAAAAATGGCAGCATGTTCTAGTCTTCTAATCACGCACGTAAGAGTCATATTGTTCTCTTTGTGTGCATTCCTGAACGCAATGCATACACAATTACCTTGTATATTTCTGCTGTTTTTTGCCCATGCTGCTAGGAGACATGCGAATCACAGATTGTGGAGGGAGAGTGCCGGCCACACGGGGGTACCTTCAACCCTCATGTGGTGAAGAATGGAGGCTGAGGAGAGGCTTCCTGACATTCCTATCCCAGGACCACTACTTTGAGTGAGTGGAAGTAAGGAGCCTGCCGTGCAGTGTTCTGTCTACTGAGTACTAGTGAGTGTAAGCAGAGTGTTCTTCCCACCTGTCCAGGAGCGGAGCCTTACAGATAACTAGGACTGTAGGCCCAGTGTCATCCTGTGTTCTCCTCCCTGAGCTTGCTGAAATTGTTTCTTCCTGCACTGGTGTGTGAAAGCTGCCTTAGAGAAGTAAAGTTCCAGTCACTGCCCATTCCGAGTGATTGAGGTATTCATTATAACCGTCTGTGGACTCTATTATTTTCTGCCGGACAACCAACGGTGTGAAGGAAAGGTGGCATCACGAGTGGTAACTCATTTAGTCCACTACACATCTATACAGGTAACCGCTGTACCATGGTGCCTTGGCTCTGACCGTATGCGTCCCTCTAGGGAGGAGTTTGGTAAAGCCACCATGACAAGTGCCATCTCTACCCCCGCCATCTCCTCAGTATTGTGCCTTGGTTGCTGTGGGACGTTACACATACCATGAGCAAACTCATTGCTCTGATGCATCGGACGTGGTTGAGCAAAAGTAAAAACCAGCCAAGCAAAGAAAGCGTCATCCTCTAGTGAAGACATGGTTCTCAGAGCGCCGCTAACAACTCTCACAGAAAAGCACAAGAAAATGGCACCTATGCGATCATGTGAGAGCTAGAAGTGTGTTTCCATGGGGTTTTTCAACTCCTGATATCATTCCCTGCTTGCTTTCTTTTTTGCGCACGTTAAATGCTCAGTACACGCACAAGCATACGCAAGAAGAAATGAAAGCATACGCAGATAAAATGATTACCCTTTCCAAGTATTGCAGTTTTTGAAACTTCACTCTCATGTTGCAATGCACTCACAAAAAACTCATAGGGTCAATACATGTTTATAGCTAGAGATGAGCGAGCGAGTATCGTCCTTACCGAGTACTTGCCTGCTCGCCCGCAAAGATTCGGGTGCCGGCGGGGGGCGGGGAGCAGCGCGAGGGGGGGGCGGACACGGGAGGGAGATCTCTCGATCCCAGGGTTCCCCTGCACAGGAGAATAAGGAAATTCCCAGCAGCACGATGCCAGGGTTCATCCTGCAGCCATAATAAGACAGATAAAATAACATCTTATATTAATTGCAACACCACGTTTGTTGTTAATTTAATCACATGTGGCATATATAAGATACAATATGTGGGTTGCACTATATGTCCCTTTAAGGTTAGGATTCGTAAGTTTCTGCCATAAATGTGTTCACTGGTGCAGTTAGTCTAATTTCACACGGGCGAGTGTAATATCGGGCCATGAAACTTGGTCCGATATTGCGCTCGCCAACATGAGATTTCTTTGCGGTTATGGGATGGTTTTGTATCAAAACCGCCTCGTATCACTTTGCAGAAGTAGCGATCCAAAGGTAGTACATGCCACAATTTTTTTCCGGCATTGCAGTCCGATGCAGGAAAGAAGTCGCTCATGTGTATGACCCCATTCAAAAGGATGGGGTTCATATTTGTACGTGATGTGTGTGTCGCAACGCACAAATCTCACACGAGAATCCCGGCCGCATGAATCCAGCCTTAACGCATCAGCATTATCCAAGCATTTTCAGGATGTGCACAAAGGGGATAAATCGGCTTGCCAAGTAAGTGGTATAAAGAGGGTTAAGTCACCAGAGAGAGGTGGAAATAGGAGAAGACGTTTACTGAAACTAGAGGCCTTTTCGATATTCCCTTTGTAAACTAGATGTCCAGTGGGCTTAAATTAAAGGTGTGATTTGTCATGCCAGTGTTACCTCTTTTGGGCATCTATCGTTTTTTAGATGCCTTGCTGTTTACAGATGTACTGTAGTGAATGTCATTCTATCAGGGACGTAACTATAGGTGATGCGGTGGCCCCCGGGCCCAGGAGCCTTAGGGGGCCCATAAGGTCTCTCTTCCCCAAATAGGGAGCCCAGTACTATGAATAAAGCGTTATAGTTGTGGGCTCTGTTACAGGTTTTATATCGGGGCCCCTGAGCTTCACGTTACGCCTCTGCATTCTATGATTGGGTTTTAAATGCTTTGCTATTCACAGATGTAGCATCATGAAAGTCGTTCTGTTATCGGCGGTGACTTTTTGTTCTCTCATTGGTTCTTTTGTGTATCTAAAGAATGGTCATTCTGTGAGAGAACATGCTGTGAATAAGGACTCTGTTCGACACATATAAGCGCAATTTTGGAACTTTTTTATCCATGAAATTTAAAGGGGTTGTCCCGCAGAAGCAAGTGCAGTTATGCACTTCTGTATGGCCATATTAATGCACTTTGTAATATACATCGTGCATTAAATATTGGCCATACAGAAGTTATACACTTACCCCCTCCCGGCGCTGGCGTCCCCGTCTCCATGGCAACGACTAAACTTCTTCTCTGGTCGCTGGAACAGTCGGGCTTGCGCAGAGAGGAATCCTCTTCTGGATAGTCTGGGCTCACGAGCTGCGTCCTGGCTCCTCCCCCTTCTCAGCATCATCGCGCAGCTCCGCCCCATCACGTGGTGCCGATCAGCTAATGAGGTGGCTGTAATCGGCAGTGGAGCTCAGACTGGAGAAGAACATCCACGGTGCACCATGGGAGAAGACCAGCGGTGCACCTTGGGAAATGACGGCAGCCATCTTGGAAGAAGATTTTTATAACTTCATGATACAGCTTCATGGTGAGTGGAAAGGCTCTAAAAAAACGATTTACAGGGGTAGTTTGTAATGCCTGCTTAAGATGGGGGACTGGGGTGGGAAAATTTTTTTGTTTTGGCCGCGGGACAACCCCTTTAAGTAAAACACTGTTTTTATTCTGGAATCCACTGAAATGCTGGAGTTTTTTTTCTATTGCTGTTTACGGTGTACCCGCACCTATCCGTGCACCCAACGGGAAGTGTATCCATGCGGTGAGCTGGCGTTTGGAGTTTCATGTTTATTATAAAACATTTATTATTTAGGACACTGTTCTTATAAGGAAGTTGATGTAATAGCATGCAGAAGAATGCCATAGTAGCATATGCGTGAGGGGAAAGGGCCAAGCAGAGACTAGAAAAACCCTGGAGTAAAAGGGATGGGGGTTGGGGGGAGTGAGGAGTTGTGCAAGGAAGCAATGTGTGTATATTGCATCTCAGTTGTAGCTGCAACCATTAAGAGACACTCCCATGCATTCCTGAATTGTAAGAGAGAGGCCAAGCCCAAAATTGACAGGTCGATCGTGGTGGAGAGGTCCCTGAGCTTCTGCAATTGAGAGACACTGGAGATGACTGTGAAGTATGTGAGTGTGTACGTTGACAGGAGTATACTGGAGTATTGGTTAGAACAGATACCGTTGTTGCAACAAAATTAGGTTGAAGAAAAAAATGTGGAGTAGAAGGCATTCAGTTTCAATATCTTAGTTGATTTCATGGCAACCACGTAACTCAATGTTTTCCAATTCTCATCACTGCAGCTGAGGATAGGCCAAATGGAGTTACGTGAGCTAGACTGGTCAACCATGACCGTCGCAGAGACTATTGCAGAAGGTGATCAGCCGAGAGAGGACAGCAACCTTCGGTGCATTGATAAGGAGGATTCAGAAAGTCTTGTGTACTACCAACATGGTCCAGACCTTTTCATCGAGATGGAGTAGCTGAGAAACCATCACACCTTTCAACAGGTATCAACTCCAGTATAGGCCCAGTATTTCCAGTCAGTTTAGGTTGGAGAGGCACTCTAGCACTATGCTTTAGCACTTACTCAAAACCATCTCATAGTGTCGCTTTGGAAGCACTACAAGCCTTCAAAAATCATGGACAGCAATCTTTTTTTCTATGAAGAAGTTCCCTTATTTTTGTGGACCTTTCAAAAATTTACAGTTGATTCAATGGTGATAGAATTTTAGAAGTTTGGTTTAGCAGAACCATGGAGGTCCAGGTTTTAGGCTCTTAAAGGGGTTGTCCTGCGGCCAAAACGAAAAAATTTTCACACCCCAGTCCCCCATGTTAAGCAAGCATCACAAACTACCCCTGTAAATCGTTTTTTTTAGAGCATTTCTACTCACCATGAAGCTGTTTCATGAAGTTATAAAAATCTTCTTCCAAGATGGCCACCGTCATTTGTGTATAACTTCTGTATGGCCAATATTTAATGCACGATGTATATTACAAAGTGCATTAATATGGCCATACAGAAGTGCATAACTGCACTTGCTTCTGCGGGACAACCCCTTTAAAGGGGTTGTCCCGCGGCAGCAAGTGGGGTTATACACTTCTGTATGGCCATATTAATGCACTTTGTAATGTACATTGTGCATTAATTATGAGCCATACAGAAGTTATAAGAAGTTTTTCACTTACCTGCTCCGTTGCTAGCGTCCTCGTTTCCATGGAGCCGACTAATTTTCGCCGTCTAATGGCCAAATTAGCCGCGCTTGCGCAGTCCGGGTCTTCTGCTTTTCTGAATGGGGCTCCGTGTAGCTCCGCCCCATCACGTGCCGATTCCAGCCAATCAGGAGGCTGGAATCGGCAATAGACCGCACAGAAGCCCTGCGGTCCACCGAGTGAGAAGATCCCCGCGGCCATCTTCATCAGGTAAGTAAGAAGTCACCGGAGCGCGGGGATTCAGGTAAGCACTCTCCGGTGTTCTTTTTTAACCCCTGCATCGGGGTTGTCTCGCGCCGAACGGGGGGGGGGGGGTTGAAAAAAAAACAAAAAACGTTTCGGCGCGGGACAACCCCTTTAAGCATCTGTATTATGGGAATCTGAAACCGGCCTTATGTAGATTTTTCAAACCTGATGTTTGACAGCTAATATGATGGGGAAGGGGGGGGGGGGGGGGCGGTTGATTTTAATGGCGCGCATACTGCAGCAAAAACGACATGATAACTTTAGTCTATGGGTCAGTACAATTCTAACCGATGCTTTAGCACTTTTAAAAAATAGTTTTATTTTTTTCCAAAGATATTTTACTTTCTACCGCCATCTTCTGATAGCCATAACTTTTTTATTTTTCTGTTGGTATAGTTGTGTTAGGGCTTGTTTTTTACGGGATATCCTGTATTTTCTATTGGTATAATTTTGGAGTCTATACAACATTTTGATGGCTTTTTATTACATTTTTTCTTGAAGACGGGAGTGACCAAAAAAAAGCGCAATTCTGGCATTGTGTATTTTATTTTCTGCTGATGTTCACCATATAGTATAGATAATGTGTTACTTGGATAGACTTGAGTTTTAAGGATACAGCAATACCAAATGTCGTTTGAGCGACTTTTGAACGATCATCTGTCAGTGTAAATGAGGTCTAAGGCTGGATTCACAGGGGTCCACGCGTTTTTACGTTCGCCCACTGGCGATTTAAAAACGTGTGAACTTGCGCCCGTTCAGACGGCACAGGCCTGGCGTATATACGCTGAGCCCGCAATGCCATTGGGCAGGGGGAGACAGTTTAGCTCTGCTAAGCTATTCTACCCCTTCCCTCCCCTCGCTGGCTCTCTGCAAGGAGAGGAAGCGGAATGGGGTGGGAGCTAGTGTGCTAAGCTCCCACCCCCTCTTCGTCACTTGTCGTCAGCCAGCAATGGTTGGGGGTGGGACGGAGCGGAGCTTAGCTCCACTCCACACCTCCCCTTTGCATTGCAAACAGCCGCCAAGGGGCGAAGAGAGAGCTTAGCAGACAAGCTGCTAACCTCCCTCCCACCTCCCTTCTCCAGCAGCTGTCATAGGCTCGCATAGGAGTCTATGGCAGTGGCCATATTCCGGCTGGGAAAGATAGTTCCAGGACTATCTTTCCTGCCCAGCGTATAGGCGCCCAGCGCTATATTGACCGGTCGGGCGCTTTTACGATGTGGGAATACACCTGTGTAATCTGATGCATTGGAATCCAATGCATCAGATGGTAGCGTATATTGGCTGGCTGATATACGCTCGTGTGAATAAGTCCTAATACATTTTTATATGAGATATTCCAGAAATAGTGTTAGAATAGCTCAACCTGCAGTTTCCAATCTGTGTTCTACTTCGTTCCAAGGTGGTCACACATACTCCAGGCTCGCGTCTCTCTTTTCACACACATTTTTATGTAGGACAACCCTGTAATATCACAGAGCTTATCTTGTGTCGCTCCATCATATGCTGTCCTCAGATAGGTGACATATACGGTATCAACTGACAGGCTCACTTTAACATTTGATAAAAAATAATTACTATCAGTAATGTCATTGTGCTTATTTTTGTTAAACCTTGCACGCACAAAACTCAGAGAATAGAACCCATTGATTTCACATGCGCATATTTCCCTTGCACATGCTCTATTTTCCGACACATTTGCACACCAAAAGTCCCCGTGGAATTCAATACGCTAGGAGATGTGTGAAGCACGACATAACTGCGCAGGATAAAGAATACATCTGTAATAGAGATGAGCGAGTATACTCGCTAAGGACAATTACTACTCGATCGAGCATTGTCCTTAGCGAGTACCTGCCTGCTCGGAAGAAAAGGTTCGGCTGCCGGCGCGGGTGACAGGTGAGTTGCGGCAGTGAGCGGGGGGGGGGGGGGGGAGGGAGAGAGAGATCTCCCCTCCGTTCCTCCGAGCTCTCCCCCGCGGCTCCCCGCCCGCCGCCGGCAGCTGAACCTTTTGCTCGATCGAGTAATTGCCCTCAGCGAGTATGCTTGCTCATCTCTAATCTGGAACTCATTGGACTAATTAGCCATTTAAATCGGTGTGTATTTTCTTGCTGTCCACAACTAATCCAAAAAGTAAAGAACGCTGAAGCGCACGCAAAAAAGCATAGTTCATTCCGCAAATATGCAGCGCTCAGGTGTGCGCAAATGCCCATACACTTGTGTGAAGGAAGTCTAATGCAAATGTCTCAATATATAGCTAAACCCAAATTCTATTGTTCTTTTTCATTTTGTCAAGTCATTTTGGAGAAATGAACTCCGTCGTCTCTTTATTAATACCTCCACAAAAGTTTACTGTTCCTCTCACTCTTTGTTTGCCATAAATACATCATCGACTCGGGTTCCTTTATGCGGTTGCTCACCTGATTTCAAGCCAAGCAAACAATGCAAATATAATGAGTCATCCACAGTGTAAAGGACCATATCTGAACAGGGTTCGAGAAAATCCTTTCATTGCCGCTTGACTCGACTTCTTTAATAATATATTTAGTTTCAGATGCCAGAACTGCTGAGCTATATTTATGCATTTCTGACTGCACATAGCCAGTTTGTCTTTTCTTGTTGGTATAAATAGCATATTTTCTCTTACCTCCATGCAAACATGGAAATTATTCAGACATTCATTTAGGATAAGGTGTTAGCAAGTGAGAAAAGTGATAGAATTCGCATCCTCGAGGTTGTTGCTCTATTATTCTTGTGTGTAACGGATTTATTTACTTTAGATATTTATTTAGCGCATACATATTCCACAGAACTTTACAGAGATTGGCCCTTTATACCCTGTTTCCCCCAAAATGAGACCTACCCTGAAAAAAAGCCATCACCTGATTGCCTGTTATACTCTGCCCACCTTCTATATTTATTGCAGTCACTTCCATGCAGTGCAGCTTCCTGTTTGATGCTTATCATGCACCATCTTGATATTGAGATTTCTACCTGCTTTATTTTTCAATTTTCTATGCTATCAATCCCATGATGCATCAGCATAACATTACATAACCAGTTAGAGCCTGTACCATCTCTGTCTGCTGGGAGGACACTGTAATTATCACTATTCTATATACTCCACTAGATCATAAGTATACTGACAGGAAGCTGAACTATCATCTCCTGCATTATAACTGTGGGATAGGAGCCTCTAATCATCAGCAGTAACTGTGATAGGAGTTTCTGTGTTGCCTTCTAAAGAGCTTGTGTGGTAGGGTTCATCACCCATAAATTCTGCTAACTGAAAAACTGACTTTTTGAGAGGAGCATAAACGGAAGTAAATCTCAGGTAGTCAGAATGAGATCAAATGAGCCAATTTAGAAAAAGAAATCCAGGAAGTTCCTGATAAAAAGGATTAACTAAAAAAGGTAATACTAGCCAATTTATATACTTGAAAGGGAGGAGACACGGATTAGATATTAGAAAAAACTTTCTGACAGTGAGGGTGATCAGTGAGTGGAGCAGGTTACCACGGGAGGTGGTGAGTTCTCCTTCAATGAAAGTGTTCAAACAAAGGCTGGACAGACATCTGTCTGGGATGATTTAGTGAATCCTGCACTGAGCAGGGGGTTGGACCGGATGACCCTGGAGGTCCCTTCCAACTCTACCATTCTATGAGTCTATATACATTATGTTGAGAGAAGTATTGGGACATCCACCACTCCTGCGCTGTCGGGCAAAGAGAATATCTAAATCAGATTTGTGAGTATTAGAGCTCCTTCACACAACTGTGTTCAAATACGCTGTTCCAATCTGCCATAAGCTCCCATGCTGCCGATCACACATATTGCTCGAAATAAAGATCATAGCATGTTTTATCTTGTCACGTATTACACGCGCATACATGCCAAGATAGTGCATGGCAATTGGCGGCCCGCAGCAAGTACACAATGTCATTTCATACTTGCTACATGCCGCGCGACTGTCACATGTAGCGAATTAAGCTCATGTGCAGCCGGCCTTAGGTATAAAGGAGAGTATCACACAAGCATATCCCAGTACGGACACCATTAGAATGCAACCCGGTATAGAATTGACAGACTTATAATGTGGTATGGTGGTGGGATGTCACCTAAGCAAGCAATCACTGTGGGACAATGCAAAACTTTTGGACCTTCCACAATCCACTGTTAGCAATGTTATTCAGAAATGCAAAACATCTGGTCTGTGCAGTGGAGCCACTTTTTAGGGAGACCTCGAAAACTGACAGAATGTGGACAACAAAACCTTGTATGAGCTGCAAAGACGTCACGCAAACTTTATGCCAAAACACTCACTCTGAAAATCTCACAGGCCATTGTAACAACCATTAGCAACAGAACCATTCGTAGGGAACTACATGTGATGGGTTACCATGAGGGAGTGGCTTGACACAAGCCCAACATCACAGCAGAGGTGCCTGTAATGGTACTTGAAGCGTCGTTCTTGAACTGTCAATGAATGGAAGCCACTGTTGTGGACAGCCGAACCACAGCACACCATCCTCTTATCGAATGGCCACACTTGGGTTCTTGGGTCTGGCAGTGGCCTGTAGAGTGGTTTCTATTGGAATTTGATGGAAAACTACCTATGGGGGTTTCTAAAATTATTAGGGCCAAAGGTGGCCCAGCACAGTATTGTCAATAAAATCGAATTTGATCACTTTCTATGTGTGTCCCAATACTTTGGTCAACATAGTGTGTACTAGGGGACTAGTTACTCTTAATGAATGAAAAAAAATATATCACAGGAGTAGCTTGATGTCATAGACTGCTGACTGTTGCCCTTACATTCTCCTGTGAAATGTTTTGATCCAACTTGGAATTCATTTTTGCCCCAATGATCGCAAGGTGTCCATGCCCAAACCATGGTGCTCCCTCCACCATGCTTCACAGTTGGGATGAGGTTTTGGTGTTGGTGTGCAATGTTCTTTTTACTTTAAACACATTGTTGTGCATTTGTGCTAAAAAGTTCCACTTTTGTCTCATCAGCCCATAGAACAGTTTCCTAGGCTCATTGTGAAACATCCTAGTGGTCCTGAGGAAACTTGAGGTAGGCCACAGTTTTTTTAAATTTCATTTCAGAACAGCAGCTCCTTTTGTTTGTCCCACCATGTACACCATTCTCACTCAGTATTTTTCTAATAGTGGATCCATGAACAGAGGTTCTTGCAGTTTGTAGAGTCTGCTGAAGGTCATCTCTTTCAAAATTACCTGTTGGGCTTTAGGCCTCTTTCACACGGCTACTAAATCTTGCTAGAAAATCATTGCTATGTATGTGAAGCCCATGGTTTCCAATGGGTTCTTTCAGGCTACAAAACATATCATGTGAAAGAACCCATTGGAAACCATGGGCTTCACATACTTGCGTTTTGTAACAAGATTTTGTAGCCCGTATGAACGAGAACCTTAGGAGTCATCTTAACAAGGTGTTCACTCCTAGCGATACTAGTAACAGTCCTGAATTTTTCAATTTGTAGATAATTTGTCTAACCATGGATTTTCGTAGCCCCAAGTCTTTAGCAGTATTTTTGTATACATTTTCTAACTTCATGAATTTCTGTAAGGCTGAATTCTGAGACTTCGCGCAGAATTTCTGCCGTTGCACGCTGCCATAGGATTGAATTAGTTTATGCAATCCTATGCAGACAGCTGTAATTTGACCACGTGAAAACTCGCGTGGCAACAAAATCCTGACAGGTCCTATAGCTCTTTGAGCCTTGCAGAGGCTCGCACAGAAACGTCACCGCTGACGTGCATCAGCCGGCAAATGGCAGGGCAGAGAGAATTCTAGCAGTCGGAATCCAACCCGGCCGTCTGCATTCACCCTAACACATCTTCTGAAATACAGCATTCTGAAAGTGGTTTGCATCAAGGATGGTTCACAGTACTAGCCCTTTTATACAACAAGAAATGCATGATTCTCCTTTGCCTGAGCGACGAATGAAAAGCAAACTATTCTTGTTCAGCATTCGGCCGTTGGCTGGCGTTTAAACTGAATGATTATCGTTCACTTTCATTTGTTTTAAAGGGGTTGTCCCGCGAAAGCAAGTGGGGTTATACACTTCTGTATGGCCATATTAATGCACTTTGTAATGTACATTGTGCATTAATTATGAGCCATACAGAAGTTATTCATTTACCTGTTCCGTTGCTAGCGTCCTCGTCTCCATGGTGCCGTCTAATTTTCAGCGTCTAATCGCCCGATTAGACGCGCTTGCGCAGTCCGGTCTTCTTCTTTTCTGAATGGGGCCGCTCGTGCCTGAGAGCGGCTCCTCGTAGCTCCGCCCCGTCACGTGCCGATTCCAGCCAATCAGGAGGCTGGAATCGGCAATGGACCGCACAGAAGCCCTGCGGTCCACCGAGGGTGAAGATCCCGGCGGCCATCTTCACCAGGTAAGTAAGAAGTCACCGGAGCGCGGGGATTCAGGTAAGCACTGTCCGTTTTTTTTTTTAAGTCCCTGCATCGGGTTTGTCTCGCGCCGAACCCCCCGATGAAAAAAAACAAAAAACGTTTCGGCGCGGGACAACCCCTTTAATGATTTTTTAAACGATAATTCTTAGATCTAAACACATCTTTAATAGAGATGAGCGAACGTACTCGTTTAGAGCAATTTTGCACTCGAGCACCGCTTTTTCCAAGTAACTGACTACTCGGGCAAAAAGATTCGTGGGCGCCGGGGGTGAGTGGGGGTTGCAGAGGGGAGTGGGGGCAGGGAAAAAGAGAGAGAGATCTTCCCCCTGTTCCCCACTGCTACCCCCCGCTCCAGCACGCTGCCCCCCGGCGCCCCCCGAATCTTTTCACCCGAGTAGTCAGTTACTCGGAAAAAGCGGTGCTTGAGTGCAAGATCACCCAAACCGAGTACGTTCGCTCATCTCTAATCTTTAACAATTGTTTTTGAGAAGAAAGATTTGTTGGTAACCAGGGTTTGTCTACCTTTATTTAATGTGCAAATCACCTGTGAAACCCACACTTCTAATTTAATCTTCTTAATTGAATCACCTTTTGCTAATTAGCTCTTGAAGAAGTCTTTAACACAGAGGTTAATTTAATTTTTCCTCCCTGGAGGGGGCTGGCAGCAGCCGATATCAGCCTGCATATGGTGGGGTTGGGGGGTGTAATTTGGTTTGGTCAGCAGCCATATAATGTGTACAGCCAACTTGAACGCCTTTCAGAATCCATGTGAGGTCAGCCAGTGTTACGCCTTTTTTAGTTCACTTTGGGAGATTTGTTTTCCTGTTCTTTTGAATCAAAAGGATATGATGGCAGCTCAACTGAGAGGGGAACTATTTCCTTAGGGAATGTTTTCTTCTCCTTGAGCCATGCGCTGATCCTTCATTATCTAAAGAAAACATGTGGGTGAGTTGAGATTAGCATTCTCTATACCTATTTGTCCATAATAACTTATATGAGAGATAATTAATTCCATATAAATTAGAGGTTTTTGTTTTTGTCTCCCTGGCAACTGCCTAAAGGGATAGCATGCAATTAAATGCTAGAATGAAATGTATATAAATATCAGTTGCATCGCTCTCTTAATACATTCTGCCACACTCCTCTTTCTGTTTCCACAATAGTCTGTATAGAGACTATGCTGCACATTCTCCAGCTGTTGCAGACACATGAATTTTGACACCTACGAGCCCCCCTTCCCAGTGACAAAGCTTATGCACACTTCACCATTTGTCAGGAACCCATCCCCAGAGAACCCTTTCACCTGCTGTGAGGAGTGTGCCCTCTCCAGCAAGATATCATGTTCATTGTATTTATATAATTACTACAAACTTAAAGAAACAGTATAACTTTGTTAGCAGTCGCACATGAAAAGAGCCACAGAAAGTCTGGTAAAAACCCCCAAACAATAAAGCAAACAAACATCCCCCCCACCCCCCAAAAAAAATTCAACATTGAAGCGATGAATTAGGTAGTCTTTTTGATGTCATATAAAGATATTTCTGTATTTTTCACAACAATTTAATTCAATGAGTAGAACATTTTTGAGTAGATTCACACAAGATGTAATTTTAAGAAATGGACAAAGCCACCCCAAAATCTGCATGTCTTAGGTTTCATTCACACGAGGGAATTTACGCCGCTGACTTACATGCGCAAAAAAACCTGCGACTATTAGAATCAATGGTTTCTTATGGAAACATGCAGATTAGGGATGAGCGAGTATACTCGCTAAGGCACTACTCGCTCGAGTAATGTGCTGTAAACGAGTATCTCCCTGCTCGTCCCTGAAGATTCTGGAGCCGCCGCAGCTGACAGGTGAGTTGCGGCGGGGAGCAGGGAAGAGCGGGCGGGAGAGAGAGATCTCCCCTCCGTTCCTCCCCGCTTTCCCCCGCCGCTCCCTGCTCCGCGGCGGCCCTCGAATCTTCAGGGACGAGCAGGGAGATACTCGTCTAAAGCACATTACTCGAACGAGTAGTGCCTTAGCGAGCATACTCGCTTATCCCTAATGCAGATATAAAAATTTTAGCCACGCATTTAAAAAAAATAAATAAAATTTGCACCTAAAAAGAACATCCGCAACTGAAATTCAACAACTGGAATTATTCCCTGGTGAGCAAAAAGATAGGTCTTGCCCAGAGGTGTAACTTGAAGCTTCGGGGCCCCAATGCAAAATCTGTAACAGGGCCCCTAATTATAATGCTTTATTCATAGTACTGGGCTCCCTATATCGAGAAGAGAGGCCTTATGGGCCCCTAAGGCTCCTGGGCCCGGGGGCAACCGCATTCCTGTGCATCCCCTATAGTTATGCCCCTGGTCCTGACCTATCCTTGGTGTGCTAAGCGCAGAAGCCTCCGTTGACTCCTTTGGGACTATGCAAGGCAGCCGGCAAAGAGAGATTACAGCTGGGTTTATATGGGGTGGAATTGCCGTGGAATTTCTGTGTGGAAAGTCCGTGCGGCAATTCTGCCCACGGCCCCTTATCCCGGGATTAGCAAGCAAAGTGGACGAGATTTTGCAAAAGGCCGCGAGTTTTGAAGCTGCGCTTTTCCAGCAGAATTCTCATATTTTTATCAGTGCGGCCATTCCACAAGACTTCCGCTGAAATTCCGTTCCGGGAACACCGGCATCCACACTGCTAGGGAATCCCTACATCTCCCCTGCAGGGGAACCCTGCCATTCGCAAAGAGATGAAGGGACATTTAAAAAATGTAAACTTGCCATTCAGAGGAACTTCAGGGCTGCTGCTGCAATCCCTTTCTCGTCCCCGAACGTCTGAACAGCAGCACATTTTTTCCGTCGCTCATCAGCATTGTTTCATCACTAGAGATGAGCAAGCACCAAAATGCTCGGGTGCTCGTTACTCGGGACGAAATTTTCGCGATGCTCGAGGGTTCGTTTCGAATAACGAACCCCATTGAAGTCAATGGGCGACCCGAGCATTTTTGTATATCGCCGATGCTCGCTAAGGTTTCCATTTGTGAAAATCTGGGCAATTCAAGAAAGTGATGGGAACGACACAGAAACGGATAGGGCAGGCGAGGGGCTACATGTTGGGCTGCATCTCAAGTTCCCATGTCCCACTATTAAGCCACAATAGCGGCAAGAGTGGGCCCCCTCCCCCTCCCAACAATTTTTACTTCTGAAAAGCCCTCATTAGCAATGCATACCTTAGCTAAGCACCACACTACCTCCAACAAAGCACAATCACTGCCTGCATGACACTCCGCTGCTACTTCTCCTGGGTTACATGCTGCCCAACCCCCCCCTGCATGACCCAGTGTCCACAGCGCACACCAAATTGTCCCTGCGCAGCCTTCAGCTGCTCTCATGCCACACCACCCTCATGTCTATTTATAAGTGCGTCTGCCATGAGGAGGAACCGCAGGCACACACTGCAGAGGGTTGGCACGGCTAGGCAGCGACCCTCTTTAAAAGGGGCGGGGCGATAGCCCACAATGCTGTACAGAAGCAATGAGAAATCCAATCCTGTGCCACCTCCATCTGGAGCTGCACACGTGGGCATAGCAATGGGGAACCTATGTGCCACACACTATTCATTCTGTCAAGGTGTCTGCATGCCCCAGTCAGACCGCGGTTTTTTATAAATAGTCACAGGCAGGTACAACTCCGCAATGGGAATTCCGTGTGCACCCACAGCATGGGTGGCTCCCTGGAACCCACCGGCTGTACATAAATGTATCCCATTGCAGTGCCCTGGACAGCAGAGCTGACGTCAGATTAAATGCAGGTGGGCTTCGGCCCACACTGCATGCCCCACTGCATGACCGGGGTTTTTAATTCATAGACACAGGCAGGTACAACTCCCTATTGTGAAGTCCCTGTGGACCCACAGCATGGGTGGCTCCCTGGAACCAACCGGCGGTACATAAATATATCCCATTGCATTGCCCATCACAGCTGAGGTAATGTCATGTTAAATGCAGGTGGGCTTCGGCCCACACTGCATGCCCCAGTCAGACTGGAGTTCTTTAGAAGTAGACACATGCAGTTACAACTCCCTGTGGACCCACAGCATGGGTGGGTGCCAGGAAGCCACCGGCGGTACATAAATATATCCCATTGCAGTGCCCAGCACAGCTGAGGTAATGTCATGTTTAATGCAGGTGGGCTTCGGCCCACACTGCATGCCCCAGTCAGACTGGGGTTCTTTAGAAGTGGACACATGCAGTTACAACTCCGTGTGGACCGACAGCATGGGTGGCTCCCTGGAACCAACCGGCGGTACATAAATATATCCCATTGCATTGCCCATCACAGCTGAGGTAATGTCATGTTAAATGCAGGTGGGCTTCGGCCCACACTGCATGCCCCAGTCAGACTGGAGTTCTTTAGAAGTAGACACATGCAGTTACAACTCCCTGTGGACCCACAGCATGGGTGGGTGCCAGGAAGCCACCGGCGGTACATAAATATATCCCATTGCAGTGCCCAGCACAGCTGAGGTAATGTCATGTTTAATGCAGGTGGGCTTCGGCCCACACTGCATGCCCCAGTCAGACTGGGGTTCTTTAGAAGTGGACACATGCAGTTACAACTCCGTGTGGACCGACAGCATGGGTGGCTCCCTGGAACCCACCGGCGGTACATAAATATATCCCATTGCAGTGCCCAGCACAGCTGATGTAACGTCAGCTTTAATGCAGGTGGGCAAAAAATTAATTGGATTACACTGTAGGCGAGGGCCCCAAAAAATTGGTGTACCAACAGTACTAATGTACCTCAGAAAAATTGCCCATGCCCAACCAAGAGGGCAGGTGAAACCCATTAATCGCTTTGGTTAATGTGGCTTAATTTGTAACAAGGCCTGGAGGCAGCCCAGTTAAAATAAAAATTGGTGCAGGTGAAAGTTTCGACGCTTTAATGAGCATTGAAACGTATAAAAATTGTTTACAAAAATTATATGACTGAGCCTTGTGGGCCTAAGAAAAATTGCCCGTTTGGCGTGATTACGTCAGGTTTCAGGAGGAGGAGCAGGAGGAGGAGGATGAATATTATACACAGATTGATGAAGCTAAAAGGTCCACGTTTTTGATGGTGATAGAGAACAATGCTTCAATCCGCGGGTGCAGCCTACGTAATGTTTAGGTATCGCTGCTGTCCGCTGGTGGAGAAGAGAAGTCTGGGGAAATCCAGGCTTTGTTCATCTTGATGAGTGTAAGCCTGTCGGCACTGTCGGTTGACAGGCGGGTACGCTTATCTGTGATGATTCCCCCAGCCGCACTAAACACCCTCTCTGACAAGACGCTAGCCGCAGGTCAAGCAAGCACCTCCAGGGCATACAGCGCGAGTTCAGGCCACATGTCCAGCTTCGACACCCAGTAGTTGTAGGGGGCAGAGGCGTCACCGAGGATGGTCGTGCGATCGGCTACGTACTCCCTCACCATCCTTTTACAGTGCTCCCGCCAACTCAGCCTTGACTGGGGAGCGGTGACACAGTCTTGCTGGGGAGCCATAAAGCTGGCAAAGGCCTTGGAGAATGTTCCCCTGCCTGCGCTGTACATGAGAGTGGAAAGGTTCTCCTTATACCGTGGGTCGAGCAGTGTGTACACCCAGTAATCCGTAGTGGCCAGAATGTGTGTAACGCGAGGGTCACGAGAAAGGCATCCTAACATGAAGGATGGCTGTCCTCACTAGGAAGATCACTTTCAGGATCCTCCTCCTCCTCCTCCTCAGGCCATACACGCTGAAAGGATGACAGGCAAGCAGCATGGGTACCCTCAGCAGTGGGCCAAGCTGTCTCTTCCCCCTCCTCCTCATGCTCCTCCACCTCCTCCTCCTCCTCCTCAACGCGCTGAGGTATAGACAGGAGGGTGCTCTGACTATCCAGCGACATACTGTCTTCCCCCGCCTCCGTTTCCGAGCGCAAAGCGTCTGCCTTTATGCTTTGCAGGGAACTTCTCAAGAGGCATAGCAGAGGAATGGTGACGCTAATGATTGCAGCATCGCCGCTCACCTCAAAGTTTCCAAGGACCTGGCAGATGTCTGCCAACCAGGCCCACTCTTCTGTAAAGAATTGAGGAGGCTGACTCCCACTGCGCCGCCCATGTTGGAGTTGGTATTCCACTATAGCTCTACGCTGCTCATAGAGCCTGGCCAACATGTGGAGCGTAGGGTTCCACCGTGTGGGCACGTCGCACAGCAGTCGGTGCACTGGCAGATTAAACCGATGTTGCAGGGTGCGCAGGGTGGCAGCGTCCGTGTGGGACTTGCGGAAATGTGCGCCGAGCCGGCGCACCTTTCCGAGCAGGTCTGACAAGCGTGGGTAGCTTTTCAGAAAGCGCTGAACCACCAAATTAAAGACGTGGGCCAGGCATGGCACGTGCGTGAGGCTGCCAAACTGCAGAGCCACCACCAGGTTACGGCCATTGTCACACACGACCATGCCCGGTTGGAGGCTCAGCGCGCAAGCCAGCGGTCGGTCTGCTCTGTCAGACCCTGCAGCAGTTCGTGGGCCGTGTGCCTCTTCTCTCCTAAGCTGAGTAGTTTCAGCACGGCCTGCTGACGCTTGCCCACCGCTGTGCTGCCACGCCGCGCGACACCGACTGCTGGCGACGTACTGCTGCTGACACATCTTGATTGCGAGACAGAGGTTGCGTAGGAGGAGGAGGAGGAGGGTGGTTTAGTGGAGGAAGCATACACCGCCGCAGATACCACCACCGAGCTGGGGCCCGCAATTCTGGGGGTGGGTAGGACGTGAGCGGTCCCAGGCTCTGACTCTGTCCCAGCCTCCACTAAATTCACCCAATCTGCCGTCAGGGAGATATAGTGGCCCTGCCCGCCTGTGCTTGTCCACGTGTCTGTTGTTAAGTGGACCTTGGCAGTAACCGCGTTGGTGAGGGCGCGTACAATGTTGCGGGAGCCGTAGTCGTGCAGGGCTGGGACGGCACATCGGGAAAAGTAGTGGCGACTGGGAACCGAGTAGTGCGCTGCCGCCGCCGCCATCATGCTTTTGAAAGCCTCCGTTTCCACAAGCCTATACGGCAGCATCTCCAGGCTGATCAATTTGGCTATGTGCACGTTTAACGCTTGAGCGTGCGGGTGCGTGGTTGCGTACTTGCGCTTGCGCTCAAACACTTGCGCTAGCGACGGCTAGACGGTGCGCTGAGAGACATTGGTGGATGGGGCCGAGGACAGCGGAGGTGAGGGTGTGGGTGCAGGCCAGGAGACGGTAGTGCCTGTGTCCTTAGAGGGGGGTTGGATCTCAGTGGCAGGTTGAGGCACAGGGGGAGAGGCCGTGGTGCAAACCGGAGGCGGTGAACGGTGAATATGTCTGCGCATGCTGGTGGTGGTGAGGCTGGTGGTGGTGGCTCCCCGGCTGATCTTGGCGCGACAAAGGTTACACACCACTGTTCGTCGGTCGTCTGCACTCTCAGTGAAAAACTGCCAGACCTTTGAGCACCTCGGCCTCTGCAGGGTGGCATGGCGCGAGGGGGCGCTTTGGGAAACAGTTGGTGGATTATTCGGTCTGGCCCTGTCTCTACCCCTGGCCACCACACTGGCTCTTCCAAGTCCCTTGGACTTACTCCACTTACTACTACCTGAGTGATAGACAACTGTGTCTCATCGTCATCGTCCTCCTCACCCACTGAAAGCTCTTGAGACAGTTGCCGGAAGTCCCCAGCCTCATCCCCCGGACCCCGGGAACTTTCCAAAGGTTGGGCATCGGTCATGACAAACTCCTCCGGTGGGAGAGGAACCATTGCTGCCCATTCTGGGCAGGGGCCCGAGAACAGTTCCTGGTAGTCTGCCTGCTCCTCAGAATGTGTCATTGTAATGGAGTGAGGAGGCTGGGAGGAAGGAGGAGCAGCAGCCAGTGGATTCAGAGTTGCAGAAGTGGACGGCGCTGAACTCTGGGTGGTCGATAGATTGCTGGATGCACTTTCTGCCATCCACGACAGGACCTGCTCACACTGCTCATTTTCTAATAAAGGTCTACCGCGTGGACCCATTAATTGTGAGATTAATCTTGGGACGCCAGAAACGTGCCTCTCTCCTAATCCCGCAGCAGTCGGCTGCGATACACCTGGATCAGGAGCTCGGCCTGTGCCCACACCCTGACTTGGGTCTCCGCGTCCTCGCCTGCGTCCACGTCCTCTAGGCCTACCCCTACCCCTCAGCATGGTGTATTACCAGTAGTGCAGAAACAGAACGCTGTAATTAAATGTGCCGCTTATTGGCCTGTGGTTGGAGGCTGACTTCGCTTACGGAACGCACAGCAGAGCCAGGAAAGAATTTTGCGCAAACCTGCTGTAACACTAAGCTGGCTGCGTATTAATTAGGACTACTACCCCCAGCAGAGACGCAGTACACTCAGGACGGTCACAGGCAGCCCAAATAGATTTTTTTGTCCCAAATTTTTTTGGAAAAGCCCACTGCCTATATAGACGGTATATGTATTTCACCTTTTTCACTGTCCCTGCCTCAGCACTACTGGCCCTATACTATTGAAAATTACTGCAGACTGAGGACGCAATGCTCTGCACGGCCGATATACAAAAAAAAAAAAAGGGCAACACTGCAAAAAGCAGCCTGAACAGTACTGCACACGGTCAGATGTGGCCCTAAGAAGGACCGTTGGGGTTCTTGAAGCCTAAAATAACTCCTAACGCTCTCCCTATAGCAGCTCCACCATCAGCAGCACTTTCCCTGAGCTATGTCAGAATGCATCTGTGGCGAGCCGCGGGCGGGGCAGATTTATATACTCGGGTGACACCTGATCTCGCCAGCCACTCACTGCAGGGGGGTGGTATAGGGCTTGAACATCGCAGGGGGAAGTTGTAATGCCTTCCCTGTCTTTCTATTGGCCAGAAAAGCGCGCTAACGTCTCAGAGATGAAAGTGAAAGTAACTCGAACATCGCGTGGTGCTCGCCTCTAGTAACGAGCATCTCGAACACGCTAATACTCGAACGAGTATCAAGCTCGGACGAGTACGTTCGCTCATCTCTATTCATCACTCATACAGCTAGAGACTTCAGAGAGGAAAAGTTGTCCATTCACGTGATTTTTTGGCGGTTAGGAATTGTTTTGCATGGCTAATGTTTGGCCTGATTTTGAGCCCTCATATGTGCATTTGCTGTCGATTTTGTACTTTGAAAACTTGCAGCAATTCTGTGGGAAAGCCACATGAAGCTCTGCATATAAAGCATGCAGATTTTGAGGTAGATTTGTTTGTGGTATAGAATCCTGCCATGGTGCAGATTCTCCGTGGTGTATTTTATGCCTTGTGTGAAAGAACCCTAAACGGGTTTCACGAAATTGAAAATACTGCCAGAGAACAAAGTAAAAAAACATGACTCATCGTTTAAGGCCGGATTCGCACAAACATATTTGCACAATTACACCCCAAAAATTTGCATGCGTAATATGCAGTGAATAGAACCCATTGATTTCAATGGGTTTGTTTACATAAGCGTGTAAATGCGCGCATTTTGCTTGCACAAAAGCAATAGGCAGTATGCTTTATTTTCTTGTGCAGGGAAAGAGCACATATTGAACTAATTACACTAATTGCCCATTTCGATGAATGGGAGAAGGCACGATTTACAGGAACGAAAAGTACAGTAAAACACACAAATGCGCACGTATATATGCAGCGCCTATTGTGCCACCAGCCTAAGTAGTCTGCTGCTTGCTGCAGTACCTCTGGTTTGGTCTCTGATGCTTCAGTCCCAGAAGCTCCTGCCAGGATATTTGTGCCACTTCTTGAGAAGAAAATGTAATACCCGCTAGGTGAATTATGGCTTTCTTGTCGGAAATGGTAACTGCTATTTTCAGACAAGCATTTTGCAGCTTTACACGGGCGAGAAAATCGCGTAAAATTTGTGCGTTGCAAAACGCACAAATCACGCATGAATATGAGCCCCATTCTTTTAAAAAGGCATCATACACATGACCGATTCTTTTTTCTTGCATCACATCACACTGTGCTAGATGCATGCAAGTGTGATGCGATGCGAGGTTTCCCTTATTGAAAACAATGGGAGAAACTCCGCGATCCTGCGCCGCCACTACTTCGCCTTGCAATGGCGGCAAAATCGCATGTTGGTGAGTTCAATATCGGGCTGTAAAGTAGGAATTTAGCCTTAGGAACAATTGTCCTAGCCTGGTCACTGATTTTCAGACTTGAACTCACAGCATTTAAGATCTCCGTATAAATTGCTGCCTTTTTTGTCACATTTTTTTGTGGTAAAAACAGTATCCAGATGTTCAGTAGACAATTTTGAATGCACTAAAAAAAGTACTTTTTAGGATTTTATTTTTCAACTTCATGGTTTTTTTGGTCCTCTGCATTTTGTGCAAATTGCAGCATGCTTTAGATATGGCCCTTTTCCTGCTGCTTTCTCATATAATTCTTTATAGTTAAAGAAAAAAAACAACAAAAAACCATTTATGATAAACACCGCAATAAAAAAAGGTTGTAAAAACACATGAATTTCATGGAGTTTTCTACAAGCTAGAGAACCCCTCCCCCCCCCCTCCTGAAATAAGACAATATGTTAAGGAAACCTTGATATATTGACATTTCTTTGGGTATATTTACAATTGCGTGAGGTCAAAAGTCCCATGTGACATTACAAGGTTTTACGAATGAAACACTTAAAAAAATATTTGAATTGTCAAAGCTTTGTGGCCAAAATCTGCACCAGAAAATGTGTTATAGGTTGTGTGGATTTTCTGCACAGTTTTAGACTGCACACTACTAGTCCATTTAAACATAACGGAATAACGGAATCATGGCTTGATGATAAGTGCGATTGGGCGGTGAATCTACAGGGTTACAATCTCTTCAGAAGAGACCGTGGAAACCAAAAAGGGAGAGGGGTATGTCTGTACGTTAAATCGTACTTAAAGCCGAGACTACGGGAAGATATAGGGGTAAGAGATGAACATGTGGAATCTCTGTGGGAAGAAATACAGGGAGAAAAAAATAACAAAATCCTGATAGGGGTTTTCTATAGACCACCAAAAGCAACAGAAGAAACTGAAACCTTACTATTAAGGCAGATAGAAGAGGTGTCAAACCGCAACGAAGTAATTATCATGGGGGACTTTAATTATCTGGATATAACATGGGAAAACAAAACCTGCAAATCTCATAGGGGTGATAAGTTCTTCAGAACAATTAAAGATAACTACCTTACCCAACTTGTGCGGGAGCCAACTAGAGCGAGGGCCACTCTGGACTTAGTACTAACTAACAAACCAGACCGAATAACAGGGGTACAGGTTGAGGGGCACTTGGGGAACAGTGACCACAATATAATCAACTTCCAGCTGTCATTCAATAAGAAACCTTATCAGGGAGCGACAAACTAAACTTTAGTAAAGCAAAATTTGAGCAGCTTAGAACTACTATCGGTAACATTAATTGGGACAACATCCTAAAAAATATCAGTACAGAGGAGAAATGGGAAAAGTTCAAAAGGATCCTAATCACTTCATGTGAGCAGTTCATTCCTTTTAAAAATAACAGAACTTCAAGTAAAAGGAAAGAGGGGCAATAAACGAAAAAAAGAAAGCGTTCAAACTACTAAAGCAAGAAGGCAGCGAAGAAGCGCTAAAATCGTATAGGGAAAAAATTAAAATATGCAAAAATAAGATCAAAATTGCTAAGGAGGAGGCTGAAAGGCTAATTGCCAAAGAGAGCAAAAACAACCCAAAACTATTTTTCAACTATATTAACAGCAAAAGGATTTGCACCGAGAGTAGTGGCCCTTTAACAAATCATGCAGGAGAAATCATTGAAGATGATGGAGGGAAGGCAAACCTATTAAATAGTTTCTTTTCAAGCGTATTCACAAACGAAAAGGAAATGCCATATGAGATGCAGGGAAATGAAATGAACCCCTTACAAAATATCTCATACTTAACGCAGGAGGAAGTGCGGAACAGGTTAAAGAAGATTAAAATCGATAAATCGCCAGGCCCAGATGGAATACACCCAAGAGTACCAAAGGAAACTATGTGATGTGATAGCTAGGCCGCTATATCTAATATTTGTGGATACTATCAAGGCCGGGGTTGTACCATTGGATTGGCGCATTGCCAACATGGTTCCGGTTTACAAAAAGGGGTCCAAAAGTGAGCCTGGTAACTACAGTCCGATAAGTCTCACTTCAGTTACTGGAAAAATATTCGAGGGGTTTCTGAGAGACGCCATCAAAGAATACCTCAAGGAGAACAACGGAATAACTCCTCACCAGCATGGGTTCATGAAGGGTCGATCATGTCAGACCAATCTGATTAGCTTCTACGATGAAGAAGTTTCTAGGCTGGACCTAGGAGAGTCTATTGATCTTGTATATCTGGACTTCTCTAAAGCATTTAACACCGTGCCGCATAATAGGCTGATATCAGGGGCGTAACTAAAGGCTCAGGGGCCCTGATGCAAAACGTGAGCTGGGGCCCCCCTCTATCTGTATCTGTACCCGTAACCATAACTAAACCATGCAGAGGCATAACTTGAAGCTTCTGGGCCCCAATGCAAAACCTGTAATAGGGCCCCCAACTATAATGCTTTATTCATAGTACTGGGCTCCCTATATGGAGAAGAGAGGCCTTATGGGCCCCCTAAGGCTCCTGGGCCTGGGTGCAGCCGCATCCTCTGTACCCTCTATAGTTACGCCCCTGGCTGATATATAAAATGAGACAGCTCGGATTGGGTGAAAACGTGTGTATCTGGGTAAAGAATTGGCTCAGAGATAGAAAGCAGAGGGTGGTAATAAATGGTTCATACTCTGATTGGGCCACCGTCGCTAGCGGGGTGCCACAGGGTTCAGTTTTGGGCCCCATTCTGTTCAATATATTTATCAATGACCTGATAGAGGGGCTGCACAGTAAAATATCAATATTTGCAGATGACACAAAATTATACAATATAATCAATGCAACGGAGGACAAGGTACGGCTACAAACTGACCTAGATAAGCTGGGGGCTTGGGCAGAAAAATGGCAAATGAAGTTCAATGTTGATAAATGTAAGGTTATGCACATGGGCAGGAGAAACAGATGTCACCAATATGCACTAAATGGGGTACAGCTAGGGAAAAGTGATATGGAAAAAGACCTGGGGGTACTAGTGGATTGTAGACTAAAATGGAGTAACCAATGCCAGTCAGCTGCTGCAAAAGCTAATAGAGCCTTGGGGTGCATTAAAAGAGGTATGGGGGGACGACAAGAACATTATCCTCCCACTATATAAGGCACTTGTCAGGCCTCACATGGAATACTGCGCACAGTTCTGGTCATTGGTGCTCATTGGAAAGATGTTGCAGTGCTTGAAGGGGTTCAAAGAAGGGCAACTAAACTAATACATGGAATGAAGGGACTGGAATACCCAGAGAGATCAAAATTGGGATTATTTACCCTAGAAAAAATACGGCTAAGGGGTGATCAAATAACTATGTATAAATACACGAGGGGATGATACAAGGATCTCTCCCATGATCTGTTTATACCCAGGAGTGCGACGGTAACGAGGGGGCATCTGCTACGTCTAGAAGAAAGCAGGTTTCATCGCCAACACAGAAAAGGGTTCTTTACTGTGAGAGCAGTGAGACTGTGGAACTCTCTGCCTGGGAATGTGGTGATGGCAAAATCCATAGAGGAGTTTAAAAGGGGACTTAATGTCTTTCTAGAGGGAAAGATATTACAGGATTATAAATCTTAGGTTAATTTTTAATCTGGGTATACAGGCAGGTAGGAACTATTACAGGTTGATTAGTCTGATTGCCATTAGGGAGTCGGGAAGGAATTTTCCCCCAAAAGGGCTAATTGGCTCCTGCCTGTTGGGGTTTTTTGCCTTCCTCTGGATCAACAACATAGGAGGATAAACAGGCTGAACTAGATGGACATTGTCTTCATTCGGCCTTATATACTATGTTACTATGTAGTAATTATTAGGAAATTATAGTACCAGTGTTTCTGGTGGTGCAATGCGCCACACAGCTCTGCTACATGTTACATTCATTATGATCCCCACACATCACACACACAGCTCTGCTACATGCATCCTGATTCACACACCTCACACGCACAGCTTTGGTACATCCATGCTGATTTCCAGACATCACCAGCTCAGCAGACTTTTGGATGCATATTAACTTATTCCACAAGACTTCTGCTCGATTCACAACCTGATTGGTTGTTTGGACTGGCTGAATCACTATTCCAGCAACCTGATTGGTTGTTTGGGTTGGCTGATTCACAGTGATTGGTTGTTTGGGTTGGCTGATTCACCAAACAACCTATCAGGTTGCGAATTGAGCAGGGGTCTTGTGGAATAAGTTAATATGCCTTCTGGATACAGTGACCAGCCCCTGATCATGTGATGCCTTACTCCATCCACACAGGTAATCACATGACGGTGACGTCATCACAGATCATGTTTGCTGCTGTCGGCTTATCCAGTATACAGTACTTCTTACCAAATTGCAGAATGGCTCCTCCCACAGCAGTGACATCACTGCAGGTCCTTCAGACCACCAGATTTCTGTGGTGGCGGTAGGTCGGTGTCTTCTGTCAGGAACACTGAGTTGCGTCTGAGATAATAACGGCTTAATTGTATTTTCATTTTGTTATTTTTGTCTTCCCCTTCCAAGAGCCCTAACTTTGTTGTTCTTCTGTCAGTTAGGCTCAGTGTTTTATATATGTTGTAGGACCTGCAATGATGTCACCAATGGCAGAGCGATGACGTCACCAGGGGGGGACCATGAGAAGCACCCAAACACAAACATACATACTCACAGTCAAGTGGTCGTTAGTAGTTTGACTAAATAATGGTGGTTTCACATCTGCAGCAAGGATTCTAATTTCCTTTTCCATTCCCCTGGCTGAACGATTCCTTCTCTGAATGGAACGAACTCCGGATGGACTCTATTGACTATAACAGGCATGGCAGCAGCTATCATCCGTTCACTGAGACAGTTCATTAGTGTTACATTGTGTTAATGTACAATGTTTTGTATATGTATTAGGCTGCTTTCACACAGGCAGAAATCGCTGCAAAATTTCGACTAGCGGGAATCACTGTGGAAATTATGCAGCATTTACAGTACAAGTCACCAAAGCAGGATAACAAACTTTATTAAACACATATCAGTATGTAGAAACTTAAATTAAAAAATCATTAAAACAGTTTTCAAAGCTCAACATAATCACTTTAATAAGCGATATGTGCGCCTCTACCGCACACCCAGAAGTGTAACACAAACTGCAAGAATGACATTAGATAACATAAGCAATGCATATAAGAAATCAGGAAATGGGAAACCACATATGTGTAAGACAAGGGCGAATCATCAGATACAACCTAATGAATAACATACAGCATGTAGAGAGAACACTTCCCAAATCAGGTGCAAGCAGAAGGGGAAGAAGAGGGATGAATCCCCACATGTATCATATACTCCCAATGAATAGGCTTCCTCAAGGGTAAAGGCCCATGTACACGTAACAAGTGTTGCTCAAAATTCGCTCAAACGAACGAAATGCACGATAATTGTTACAACTAAACACAAGCTATCGTGCGCTTTTCGATTGTTTCTCAGATTCAGCCTGCATAAAAATCATCGGCAGCTCTCTCACTTCTCATTATGTTTAAACACTCCCCACTCAATGTTTCACATAGGAATAGGAGCGCTGAGCGAGAAGTGAACAATTCCCAATGATGGCCCGCCTGTCTAAACATTCTGCACAAGCGCCTTTAACTGCGAACAAATTAGCTGAGATGTCACTCGCTCGTTTGTTTATTCAAATGATAATCAGCTCTTGTAAAAGGCGTACAAGCAACAAGGGTAATTGTGTGCCTATGTATAGCAGAAACTAGGAATATGCTAAACGTATGGCCCAGTAAATATTTATTTGGAATCTGACATCACAAACATGCTCAGAACATGTAATACAATAATAAAAAGGGGTTATCCTCCGTACAAGCAACGAAAAATATACAGCATATAGCATCCAAAAATTGATGAAGTGATAGAGAGATTTCTGTATAATTTAACAACATAAAACAAGTCAACAATAGAGATGAGCGAGCACCAAAATGCTCGGGTGCTCGTTACTCGAGTCGAACTTTCAGTGATGCTCGAGAGTTCGTTTCGAGTAACGAACCCCAATGAAGTCACTGGGCGACTCGAGCATTTTTGTATATGACTGGTGCTCCGCTAAGGTTTTCATTTGTGAAAATCTTAGCAAATCACCAAAGTCATGTAAAAAACACAGAAATGGATAGGGCAGGCGAGGAGCAACATGCAGGGCTGCATTTCGGGCTCCGAGGTCTCACTATTAAGCCAATAGTGGCAAGAGTGAGACCCCCCCCCCCCCGCACTGTCAGCATAACGATCGTTCTCCTCTGCCACAGCTGTAACAGAGAAGAACGATGTTAGCCCATTGAATTCAATGGAGCCGGCAGTACAGCCGGCTCCATTGAAAGCAATGGGCTGCCAGCGAGCGCAGGATGAATTTTCGGGAAGGGCTTAAAAATATAAGCCCTTACCTGAAAAAGAAAGATTTTAGTGTAAAAAAGAATAAAAATGCAGGCATTCTCTTCAATGGAGCCGCTGCTGCTGCCGGCGACTCCATTGAAGACAATGGTCCGCTGGCACACCTGAATTCTTTTTCAGGGAAGGACTTTACATATAAGCCATTCCCTGGAAATGAATTAAAAGTGATTTAAAAAACAGAAAAATAGATACTCACCTCCCTTCAGCTGCCGAGGCACAGCCGCGTGTTCTGCTGTCCCCTGCACTGTGGTGCTGAACTGCTGTCATTCAGCTGAGAGCTGCGCTGAGCCAATCAGAGGTAACACTCACTCACCCATTCATAAATTCATGAATGGGTGTGAGTGAGATCTGTCTCTGATCGGCTCAGCGCTGAGCCAATCAGGGGTATGTCTGACTCACACCCCCTTCACACCCACTGCAGGCCAGCCGCGCTGAACTCCGTCTGCCGGGACAAGGTGAGTATATATATATTTTTTATTTTTACACATTTCTGGATGAATTGCAGGGAAGGGCTTATATTTTTAAGCCCTTCCCGATAATTCATCCCGTGATCGCCGGCAGCCCATTGCTTTCAATGGAGCCGGCTGTATTGCCGGCTCCATTGAATTCAATGGTCAGTGCTCGTTTAATCGAGACGAGTACCGCGTGGTGCTCGTCTCGAGTAACGAGCATCTCGAGCACCCTAATACTCGAACGAGCATCAAGCTCGGACGAGTATGCTCGCTCATCTCTAGTCAACAATCATGAAAAGAATTGAGTGAAGAAGAAAATAGAGAAAGGAAGAGAAGGTCAGAAAAGAGAGAGAGGGAGAATTTTGCAGGGGCCAATCTAATAGCACATCTATTTCAGAGTAAGATTTAAGATGGAAGGGTACCGTTGGATAGCCAAGTCGAAAAAGCTGGTGAATCTCTAAAGTCTAGCTATGCAGCCCAAGTAGAATAAAAGTTGGAAATAGCGTTGTCATCTAAAGATCTTAGCTATTCCATATATCTTAGTGAGTCCAAGGCCTCAACTCTCAATTCTGTAGATGGAGGAGTGACCTACCTCCAGAGTCTAGGAATTATATGACCCAACTCCTCTGCCCAAGCTCCCCTCCACCTAGGGGCAGAGTTCCCGATCTCTCCATCCAGCAACAACTCATACATCAAGGAAACCACATGTCTTGGGGCTGAAGATGAGAGGCATAATTTTTCAAAAGTGGTGAGTTCCAAAGTCAAATTAGAGGCAGCTGTTAGAGAAGAAATATAACTAAGCAGCTGAAAAAATGTTGTAGCCAAAACCTTGATATGGTCCTGAGATTCCTGCATGAGTTGGAGAGTGGCCATAGGTCCAAAAGGCCATGCGCATTACGTATATGAGGAAATTGGACCTCTGGTAAGAAAGAAAAAAGATGTACAGGGCAATATAGACATGGAAACTGCAGGTTGTAATAGTGGTGCAACAGGGCCAGGGGAGGAGACTAAACGGGAACCGCTAGCACATCCATGCGAGTCCCGCAGGAGAAAAAGCAGACAAGGTGAGACTCTGCACGTGGCCCAATCGGTCTCCTGAGGGATCAAATAAATCCCTTGTATGGGTATTGAGTTGAGTATTGCTAGCCACAGCTTAGTCATCCTGTGATGGAAGAGGTCCTGAACACAGTTGAAAATGTATGCCTTGTGATATAAATCAATGTTGGGCAACTCTATACCTCCGGCTGATTTTGGCTTAGTTAGAAGTCTATAACTTGGGCGTGAAGTAGAGTTTTTCCCCAAAAAACGACATACCATCTTACACAATTTATAAATATAATTCCTATGCAAATCCCAGGAAAAAGTCTGAAACACGTGTAGTAACTTAAGTAGGATATCCATCTTCAGGGCATTAACCCTGCTAAACCATGATAGTGGCAACCAACTCCAAACTGAGATCAGATTAAAGAGTACTGAGGAGAGAGCTGTAATTTAACTTGAACACCCGATTTATGTCTGCAGACACACGAATCCATAGATATTTAATTGATGTATTATTCTATTTAAAGGGGAATGCTTTCTGAAGGTGGTTGGTAAGGTAACGTTCAGTGTTTCAGACTTTTGGGTACTTACCATGAAATAACTAACTTTATCAAATCTATTAAATTCATGATGAATCATGAAAGTAGGGAGACCTACTCTGGAGGAGGGTACATAGATCAACAAGTCATCTGCAAAAAGTTACAATTTATTCTTCATGTCTCAGTGTCAATGGCTAAAGCCCCATTTACACTGGCAGGCAAATGATGCCCGACACTAGTCCCTGCATGTACTCGCAGCCGTGCTGTTGCACAAGAGCGAGTATCGTTGGCTCGCAGTGGGGCAGCTGGAGGAGATTTTACTCCTCGCTCTCCCCCACCCCTCTCCATTCACTTAACACAGCGGCCATTCAGTACTGAACGGCTGCTGTTTACCCTCACTGTTTAAGCTGCATAAAATCCTGAACGCTGATCGTTCAGTGTACAGCAGCCGTTCAGTACTGAACAGAGAGGGGCGGGGGAGAGCGAGGAGTGAAATCTCCTCCATCCACCCTGCTGCGAGTCAACGATACTCGCTACTGTGCAACAACATGGGAGCGAGTACATGCAGGGATGAGTGTCCGGCATCGTTTGCCCGACAGTCGTCCCGTGTAAATGGAGGCTTAAGAGGCATAGAGGATCACCGCTCCTGTGAGCTTGGGTGATCAATGATAAAGTAAAACAACCCAAAACAAGGATTTTTAGGAAGATGTATCTCCCAGTAGTATCAACCTCTGAGGCTATTAATTTGGGTTAAAAAGATCCACGGAAAGCTATTGAAACCCCACAAGCTTTGTAATTTGCATGGGGACTATGAAACCAAATCATATAGTATTTATTATTGCATTTGGGGATGTTAGAGGCTACAAAGTAGGTTTCCTGGAACGTAGATATCATTATTCAATCTTTTCCTATAAAGCCTATATAAAATCTGGCTATGTTCTTCTGGTTTGTTAAGGCCTTCAGCATTATAGGTACACAAGGTTAAAGGAGCCATTACTCTTTGATATGTGCTTGCATTCACAAATAGTCAGAACACCATCGGAGGAGCACCAAAGACAAGAAGATAAAGAAACATTATAAAGAAAAGAGAGAAGCAATAGAAGAACAAGCAGAGAAAAAGAAGCAAGGGCAACCAGTACCAACTACTAACATATGACTCGTCTACAGTAACACTAAGTGCTGTAGCACCAAAGTGGGAGAGAGGCAGCCAATGTATAGGGTCTCACACCCTACTTACCCCACCATCAAAAATACAGAGAAAAATGATTACGCTAAAACAGTAGAGCTAAATTTACCAGACAACGTGGCGGTAGATGGGCTATCATATGAGCACCCTGGTAACAGAGAGCAGGACTAAAACATAGGTAATACTATATGGTGTGGAAATTCACCTGTATATGAAAAGGAGACAAACAGAACCTTTGTCCTATAGGCATGTTATATTGTTTTAGGTAGGGCAAGAATAAAGTTCACCAAGCCCACTACAAACAGATATATGTAAAGATTAATCATGGCAGAAGGACAGCCTCCTCGCAGTTCAGCAGTAAAAGCAAAATTAAATTTCATTACTAAATCTTCAGGTTGGAGAAGAATGAGGGCCTCCAGTATTTTGTGTAGAAGATCTGATGGGTTTCCACTTCTCTCAAAGTGGAAGAAAGGGAAGTGTAACCAGAGTGTGCCAATCAGGGAGTGCAATCATGGGCAACTCAGAGGCACCAAGAAATTTATGGAGGCCTCCAAGAGCCTTAAAGATTGCTGAAAGGGGTATCCCCAATAATAAGGGACCCCCCTCTCCCTGTGCAGCTGAAGGGTCTGCCTGGGCAGATCAGGGAGTATAGTAAGTGTAGTGCCCTGAGATGAGGAGGAACCCCTGTCCCTTGGTCACTTTCAGAATGGCCTTTTTATTCTTTAAATGAATTCGACAAATAACGTCTCTTGAATGAGATAGATCAGATAATTTTGGTGCAAGTGATCTATGTATCCTATCTATTTCAAAAGGTTCTTTGGGAGACCTCCGCAGTAGTTCACAGAAGTATTTTTAGCCCATTTTTCTAATTGAGCAGGTGTAATTTATTTGCTGAGGCCACATATACAAATTTTTGTGTCTATTATGGTTCTCTATGTCTTCTGGTGAATATCAAGCTGATCAAATATCTGTTCCTGTGTACTCTCAACCTCTGTCAAATGGTGGCCCACAAGATGTATTTCTTTCCGCAAAGACTCCATGTCCCGTTTATGGGAAGCCTCTAAATGGTTAAATAGGCAGTCCATTTCTAGTTTGGTTGGGAGAACTGTAAAATGGGCCCTCCAGTCCCAATAATTATCATCAACTATGGAAGGGGGAGCCGTAGTTTCCCTCTGGGTGGACAAGGCGGTGTACTGCTAATGATGGAAGGGGACCACTGCCCACTGTAGGACAGGTGTATGTGCCATAGATGGTGAGCATGTTGAGGATTTCAGGCCTCCACTTACCTCATCCGCCGACGGAGAAGGAAGTGGTGCTCCTAGCAGCTGCTGTCCTGCCATCGGAGATCGGAGCTGTGTGGCGAAGAGGAGAGAGAGGCTGGATCCACTGGTGTGGAAGGAACATGCAATGGAACACCGATATCCCTCTGCTGCAGTGGTGGCAGTAGCAGGAACTGTCTTTCTGCGTCTCATTACTAGGTGAGGGGAGAAAATGTGTTTTATTAGGGTTTTATCGCTGTTCGGTTTATCGGTTTTCAGGAGCTCAGCAGACCCACGTTCTATTCTTCCATAAACAAGCCATGCCTTCCCCCCCAGCATGTTAAACTTATGAAAATGTATGCGCTAGAGTCGCATAAGGATTGTATGAAAGCTCCATACTACATGCAAGCTGAAATGGCGCATTTATTTAACATAAATGAAAATGCCAGCGCATATATGCCAGGTAGATCAAAGAACTGATTGCTGAGTAAGGGTGCTTTTGGACATGCACTGGGGATTCCCCTTTCCTGCTCTATACAGGGAGACGAAAAGGGGAATCCCCGTGGTAGAAAGGCTATATCTGTGTATGGAACCAAACAGCGCTGGGCGGACTCAACTGACTATAACGGGGTCTGCCCACTTTCTGCCCAGCTGCCCAGCTTTTGGATGGAAGAAAAAGCATTTTCAGACGGATCTGTGATTGAACCTCTGATCGGAGGTTCCGACGCAGATGTGACACCAACCTCACCAAATAGACACTATATTGCATGATTGATATTACATCCTAGTCAAAGGACCTTTATGGAGAATAGACAACAAATACAGATTGCTACAATGTATAGGTCTCTAAACTGAGACCAACTAAATACCAACCTGATGTAGACTCTTCTCTGAATGTCACAGTAAGTAACCTCCCACACCAATCGTTTCTCATAGTGTCAGAAACGCCACCAAAATTCTGAATTGAATTAGCGGCAATGATGTCACACACACTAATGATTTTATGACAGACGTACCCCTGAAATAAATGGTGTTATCAATATGAAATGTAGCACTAAGAATATATTACATGAAGATAGCAACAAATATGCAAATCAATCACCTCCAATGATAATGATAAACTACCATTTTCTGCAAACTAGATATACTAATATCTCATATGTGTTGTTTGAATAAGTAAAGCCTAGTATTTCCAGTTGTTACCCACATTGGACCTTGCCAGGCATAAGGCCTTATTCACACGAGTGTCTTTACACAGCTAATTTAGCCACGAGACCATCTAAACCATTGGATTCCATTTCATTCATTCAGAGGAGCAATTTTTAGCCGCGTAAAAACGTCATTCGGGGAATTACAGGACATCTGCGACCAAATATGGTGGTCAGTTTTATACATGGCCTGAAAAGATAGGACTTGCCCTATCTTTCGGACAATATATTCTGGTGGCTCCCATAGACTACTATGGGAGATGCAAAAAAAGGGAGGGAGTTTAGCAGCGTCCAACGCTGCAAAAACATTACGGCTGGCTCTAGTTCACCCTTAGAAGCCATGCCGAGGATTTATACCGACTGATGGTTTTTCACACTGCGACATATAAGCGCCGCAGCCGCTCGTGTGAATGCGCGAGAGAATGTGAATTTTGGTTGTGACTTGATTGCGGCTTTTTCCTATTCATGCGTTTTTCGACAACGATACGGCCAGCGCGAAAACGCATCGCTTGTGTGGAAGAGGCCTAAGACTGTAATGTGGTTACAACCTGGTAGTGACCAGTACATACAACTAAAAACAACAGTGATATCAGAAAATACAAATGGAAGTAATGATATAATGTATAGTACTAGCAACGACTATACAAATCAATACCCCAGATGATAATAATTTACTATTCCTTACGAGATTATGTTCCATAAACAGCATAGGGTAATAGTAGGAGTGAATTCCTGGGTTTCCAACACTTGCACAAAAAATCCTAACAGAGCCGAAGGATAGCTTGAATGCTTTGTTGCAGTGACACTCAAGCTATGTTACATATTACAAGAAAATAAATCACCAGATCTTCAATTATCTCGCATGTGCTGGTTGAATAGGTAAACCGAAGGTTCCCATTCGATCACCCACACTAATGCTTGCCATGCCTCAAGCTATATTGAAGCTACAAGCTAACAAGGGCAGATACATTCAGCTATGAATAGCAATAGTGTCCATACGAAAAAACGAAGCAAATGCTATAATACATATCACTGGCTATAAATCTATAAAGCAGTCACCCCAAATAATGATATATTGCTGCTCTAAACTAGATCATATTCTAGCAAAATGTAAGGAAATGACCATGATAGATTTCTAGAGTACTATGCTGATAGTAGAGAAGTAGGGTAAAGAAGGAGGACCATGGCGCTGCTGCCAAAGAAGACCAGATGCAGACGAAAATCCAGTCCTTTAACGGGTAAATCATTCATCAGATCACTTGAGAGGTCTGATGAAGGCGCCGCTCTGGTGCTGAAACGTGTTACCCATTAAAAAACTGTATTCTCGTCCAGATCTGGTCTTCCTTGGCAGCAGCGCTGTGGTCCTTCTTACCCCTACTGTCACTTGGGGTCGGCCTGTCTATTTTCCCCAGAGGGGCTGCAGCTGCACATCCAGTCTTCATACGTGTTGCGCCATCATTGCAACCACTACAGGTGAAGCTGTCCTTTTTCTATATGCCGGTTACCAGTTGATCCTGTTCTATGGAGCGCTTTTCTTTTCTGTTATTTTAGATGCTGATAGCAGGACACATTACCAGGGCTGGCAAGACAAAAAGGATCCTGAATAACAACAGTTAAGCATACCGGCTGTGCTACATGTTCACAGCGTAGACCAATAGATCTTAGCAAGCCACACTTGTTTTTCCTAGCCGATGATGTAATGTTAAACCATGTGTCCCCCAAGGGGACTACTGAGTTATATAAGGATGTGAAGTACAATATTTCAGGACTGCATAATTCTAATAGTGATATAGAACATGCTAATTTTCTAAACGTGGGATTAGGGTAAAAATGGACCTTACATCTATCAAGTATGTGTAGTTGCACTGTAAGTTCAATACCTAATTGGTAATCTGGGTACATGCATACAAACCTCCCTAGAAAGAGTACAGACAGTGAGTCAGGAAGAAATGTTAGGAGATGTCGCTCTGAAGCTTGCATGGTTGGGAATTAGCCACCTCTGAGACCCGCACCTATCTCAAGAACTGGCCCCCCAATCTTGTCTTGACACACCTCTTCTTGCTCTCCGCTGCATCCAGGCTGCTGGAGTTTTCCAAGTTTCACGGAAACAGCTGAAAGAACTGTTTTATACTGTTTCCTTAACTCCCATAGAAGTGAATAGAAATCATGGTAACTACGTACAGAACAAGCTACGCCTTTTGATTAACTCCCATTCATTTCTATGGGAGTTAGAGATACAGCTTAACACAGGGTGTTCGGATGGTTCCGTGAAACCTAGCCACTTTTTGATCCCTCAATGCAGCAGCCAGCAGGAGAAGAGCAGCGGGACGGGGTTAGAGCCAAGGTAGGAATGCCTCTTTAAAAACAGCAGTAGATCCTGGACCTTGGTGATGTTGTGAGGGGGTAACCATCATATTCCCCCCTCTACTTAAAATTGTGTGTACCCCTTAAAACCTTTTGTTTCCATGTTTTTTATGCCTCATATAACAGTTATATGAGGCATAAAAATATATTAAAAGTTATAATGTATGCTGCTGTTTCCCTGAAAATAAGACAGGGTCTTATAATAATTTTAGCTCCAATTGATTTTACTTTTTTACATGTATAGCTACCTGGACATTATTTAAATTAAGTTTTTATTAACTGTAACTAGGGCTTATTTTTGGGGTAGGGCTTATATTTCAAACATCCTAAAAAAATCCTGAAAAATCATACTAGGGCTTATTTTTGGTGTCGGCCTTATTTTCAGGGAAACAAGGTATGTAACTAGTGGTTGGTGGGCCGCTGCACACAGTGGTGCTGCCAGACCTTATCAATATTGCTGGCACCAAAAAACATGGATTACTGACTATAAGCTTACGGAAGGAGGGGATGCCAAGCATCATCACACGCCCATGCAGAGCCTGGCGCTGACATACTGATAAGGGTTGAAGAGCTGAGTACTGCAAAGCTGAGATGATGAGGCAGGAGAGGTCATAAAAAAGGCAGAGTTTGGTGACAGTGAACTGAGTGTGTGTAGTGCATGAGGCGCCTGCTGAGGATGCGCTTTGCAAGTAGGCTCAAGTGCAGCCACCGTGAGATCTGTTGTGGACTGCATGTAGAAGAAAGGAGACATAAAGAGTTTGAGTGAAAGGGGTTGCACCAGAATTTCAAATTATTCCCAATTCCCAGGATAGGGCATAACTTGTTAATTGGTGGGGGTCTCACAGCTGAGAATCCCGTTGATCTCATGTATAGGGGTCCTGTGTCTCCCATTCTCCTCACTGCAGGGTTACTGAACCACCAGCACTCCATTCACTTTTAATGGGACTGACAAGATACCTGAGCAGCATCTGCTTGGATATTTGCATCAGCTCCAATGGAATGATTGGAGCACAGACTGTGTATGTGCACCCAGCGCTTCATTCAGAGCGACATCACTGTGGGGGGAGAAGCAATATGCCCAATGACAGGAAAACTGGACAAGGAGGTCCAGTTCTGGAAATTGGACGGGGGGTCTCAGCAGTGAAACCTCCCACTGATCAACAAGTTTTCCACTATTTTACGCATAGGGGATAAGTTAACATTCTGGTACAACCCCTTTAAACTATGCAGTGAGAGCTGAGTAGAGCTACTGTGAGATCAGTCGGTGTAGGCTGGAAGAACTACATAGCAGTGTACTGGTAATGAGACTGAAGACTGTGAGAGACATTGCTGGATCAGTGTGGGCTGTTTAGGTGCTAGCCCAAAGTTGGAATGACCAGTGGTGAGTGAGAGATTAGCTGCTTTGAGGCCTATTGGTCACCTGTTGAACCAGGTTGAGTGAGTAGACTCCATATATATAGACCCCTTAAAAATTACAGACCCCAGAACAGTCCCACTTTTTATCTACAAACTTCTTTATATATACACAGCCCCCCAAAATAAGACCTCAGATCAGACCCCCTACAAATAACAGACTCCCGATCAGACCCAAATAACAACGTGACTTCCCTGAACGAGGAGGATGATGGTGGTGGCAGTGAATGAACAGGCAGAACAGCGGCAGCTAATATCGCACTGGGCTGAGGCATGGTACTTGACGATGTGAACAGGTGTGTATCCTGAGAAGCAGCAGTGGTCAAGGCTAGTGGCACAGTAGCAACAACGACGTCCAGGCAGAAGATGAGGTCAGGCAGCAGGCAATAAGGAAGTCTAATATTCAGAGCTGAGGTCAGGGAGCACAGAAGAGAGAAGGGTCAGGAACATGGCAAAGGTCAGAACTGGAATAAGCACTTCAGGGGCTTTACCACAATGGCTAAACAGACCAATTCATTAGGTATTCTCCATATGGAGAAGTTGCCTAATATCCTGGACCTGGATGGGGATTGGTGAGGGACATGTTTAGGGCATGTACAATGGCCGGGCAGGAGCACCTGTGCCCTACGGGCATACAGGAGTGACCCAGTGGTGGAGCATGCATGGCATGCAGAATGTGGAGGATAGCAGCACCTAACTGTGGCCCCACTACCAGGTGAGTATTGGTGGTGTGCCATGACAGTACCTTCTCTCATCATTGCAGTTGGAAAGATAGGGGCCCATGTGCTGCTCCAGGGTTATGTGTTGTCTGTGTTCACCCCTGTGGCAGATATGAGCAGATTACTCATATCTGCAGTGCACTATCCAGTTAAATATTTTACTTGTGAATTCTTGTCTCCATTTAAAGCACCATTACATATATTTTCTCTAGATTTTTATTATTTAAGGTGAACCTGAATTTCAGAATAAGCTGTAGTATGTGTAAATGAGGAATAACACTATTTATGGCCATTATATGACTTGTATCCTTCATTCATAATCAGCTTTCCCACACTGCAGGCTGTATCTATGATTTTCAGTTCTCTCTGAGCTGGTGAGTAGAGACTAACTATTATGATGTCTCCCATACACTGAACATATAGTCTGTTCTCTAACACTCTATAGCACACACAAAGAGACATACCAACATCAGGAAGAAAATTATAGAGATAGCGAACAGTGGATATGTGATTCCAGTAGCTAACACAAAGTAAACAATCACTATCAGCTACAGGCAGCATCTATGTGTGTCTCTGTTTCTCAACTCCTCCTCCCCTCTGCTCTCTATACACTTCAATGAACAGGATGACTCATCACCCCCACCACTTGTTCTCCTGACTCCCTTTCTCTAGCAATAGAAATAACATCACTTGACAGCAAGTTAGAAGAAAGGTAGACCCCTAATACCTAGCACTTTAGGGGATTTTTTACACACTAAGAAAACTAATTTTAGGTAAATACGGTGAAATACGCTTTTGCAAGTTATCACAAGTTCTTTGAAAAGTGTATGCTCTATTTTGTACACTACAATGGGTATTACTGTTATCTTACATGTATTTTGTTCACAGTATTTCCGTCTGTAGACTCTGGCAATGACTGATGTAGGTCTACAATACCTTGAATAGGCAAGTTCAACGCTTTCAGAAATGTTTTATATATTTTTTTAATAAAGCAACAATCTAGCTGAATGTAAGTAATCAACTGATTTACATGAATGCTAGATGTGAAAAGTGATGAAGACTTCAGTTGGAAACTAATCAGGGAACAGACAACCTGCAGCTCACCAAATGTTACCAGGTACACAGTTCAGACTTTTAAGCGTAATTGTATCAGGAGCCTTTTCATTTATTTATACGTGCCATATGCCTGTCATTCTGGAGACCTGTGAATGCAATGTCGTCATTTAAGAGACTGTTCAGAACAACAAAGACATGTGATTAGGTTGCACTCCATTCATTCCTGCCAGTGCTTTACCTCTCAGGAAGAGGATGATCTCTGGGGCATCACATACAGTGTGTGTCTGGCAGATTCAACTTTGCTTTGATACTCGAACCAGCAGGGTAATGGTAAACTGCGACAATACACGTCTGCATTAATCTTTATGTCAATCCAAATATTGGACATGTAGAAATATTAAAGGGACACAATATATATATATTAGGAGAAAAGAAAGAGAAGTAATTAAAAAAAAAAGACTTTTCAATATTAAAGAGGTTAAAAAAGTTATCCGAGATTTTATTGCCGATACCTGTCCTCAGTATAGTTGATCTTAGGGGGTCCGCCGCTCACGATTCCAGCCAATCAGTTGTTCGCCGGGCCCGCTGTCATTGTGGACAGTGTTGGAAGCAGACAGCTCTGTCAGTATTGTAGGGGTCCTGGTTGATTGGCTCTCTATGCAATGGCGGTAGGCCAGACAAACAGCTGATTGTCGGATTGGTCATCAATAGTAGACAACCTTTTAAGTGTTAATAGAGAGAAAAAAAAGTATTTGATTTCTCTTTCAAAATTTTTAGTCGTTTTATAGAAACAACATAGAATCATACAATATATCAACAATGTGTAGAGATGAGCAAGCGCACTCATCCGAGCTTGATGCTCGTTTGAGCATTAGGGTGTTCGAGATGCTCGTTACTCGAGGCAACCACCACACGGCACTCAACTCCATTACATTTCCTTCCCTGAGAAATTTGCGCCCTTTTTTGGCCAATAGAAACACAGGGAAGGCATTACAACTTCCTCCTGTGATGTTCCAGCCCTATCCCACCCCCCTGCAGTGAGTGGCTGGCGAGATCAAGTGACCCCCTAGTATTTAAATCTGCCCTGCCCGCAGCTCGCCACAGACACACGCTAAGAGAGATCAGGGACAGTGCTGCTGCTGCTATAGGGACAGTGTTAGCGTCTTCAAGAACCACAACAGCCCTTCTTAGGGCCACAGCTCACCTAGTGCATTACTGTTGTGGCTGCTGTGAGCAGTTTTGCACAATTTTTTTTTTTTATGTATATCGGGCGTGCAGGCTGTAGCGTTCTCAGGCTGCAGGCTGTACTTCAGTATAGGGGCAGTATTGGTCAGGCAGGGACAGTGGTAGTGTAGAATCCTGTCTACAAGTACCCCAACGGTTCTTCTTAGGGCAACCTGTGACCGTGTGCATTTAACTCCGTGGTTGCTGGGAGTTGTAGTACCTGTAGTGGCTGCTGTGAGCACTTTTGCACAAATTTTTTTAAATGTATATCGGGCGTGCAGGCTGTAGCGTTCTCAGGCTGCAGTCTGTACTTGAGTATAGGGGCAGTATTGGTCAGGCAGGGACAGTGGTAGTGTAGAATCCTGTCTACAAGTACCCCAACGGTTCTTCTTAGGGCAACCTGTGACCGTGTGCATTTAACTCCGTGGTTGCTGGGAGTTGTAGTACCTGTAGTGGCTGCTGTGAGCACTTTTGCACAAATTTTTTTTAAATGTATATCGGGCGTGCAGGCTGTAGCGTCCTCAGGCTGCAGTCTGTACTTCAGTATAGGGGCAGTATTGGTCAGGCAGGGACAGTGGTAGTGTAGAATCCTGTCTACAAGAACCCCAATGGTTCTTCTTAGGGCAACCTGCGACCGTGTGCATTTAACTCCGTGGTTGCTGGGAGTTGTAGTACCTCTGTATTGCACAGCCTAACCTGCGTGCAGCCTTCATTTAAACATTTTTCTGTCCGCACTTCGCGTCGCCTCAGTTCACTCTGCCTCTAAGTGTACGCCAAGAAACCACACATTTTCTACAACGCTCTGTTATATGTGTGCTGTCTCAGAAGTTCACGGTCTGCCTGACGCCCATAGATTAAAAGTGCAATACACACTGCCTAGCCTCAGCCTGCATTGCAGAGTAAAATAAGGAGATTTAAAAAAAAAAATTCCTTTTTACGGCTACCATTTACCCAGTGCATTTGCCTGCGTGGCCTGTGGGACTTCACGCCCATCCAAACTGCATAGCTCACAGCCTAGCCTGCGTGCAGCCTTCATTTAAACATTTTTCTGTCCGCACTTCGCGTCGTCTCAGTTCACTCTGCCTCTAAGTGTACGCCAAGAAACCACACATTTTCTACAACGCTCTGTTATACGTGTGCTGTCTCAGAAGTTCACGGTCTGCCCGACGCCCATAGATTGAAAGTGCAATACACACTGCATAGCCTCAGCCTGAATTGCAGAGTAAAATAAGGAGATTTTTAAAAAATCCTTTTTTACGGCTAACGCTTACCCAGTGCATTTGCCTGCGTGGCCTATGGGACTTCACGTCCATCCAAACTGCATAGTTCACAGCTAGGCCTAAGTGCAGCCTTCCTTATAATTTATCTCTGGCTTCATTTAGCGTTATATTACCGCTGGCAGCCACCAACTGCGCGGCAATAATTCCCAAACAGTTTTACACCGCTCTGTCTCTGCTCGATTCTTAACCAGCAGGCTGAAGGGTAGGGGTAGGGGCAGAGGACAGGGACACGGTCGTGGTCGATGACGCGGAGTCCCAAGTGAGGGTGTGGGCATAGGACGAGTTCCTGGTCCAGGTGAATCGCAGCCGGCTGCTGCGGGAGTAGGAGAGAGGACAGTTTCTGGGATCCCCAGCTTCATATCACAATTTTTAGGTCCACGTCGTAGACCTTTATTAAAAAATGAGCTGTGTGATCAGGTCCTGTCGTGGATGGCAGAAAGTGCATCCAGCAATCTATCGACCACCCAGTCTTCCACGCTGTCCACTGCTGCAACTCTGAATCCTCTGACTGCTGCTCCTCCTTCCTCCCAGCCTCCTCACTCCATGAAAATGACACATTCTGAGGAGCAGGCAGACTCCCAGGAACTGTTCTCAGGCCCCTGCCCAGATTGGGCAGCAATGGTTCCTCTCCCACTGGAGGAGTTTGTCGTGACCGATGCCCAACCTTTGGAAAGTTCCGGGGGTCCGGGGGATGAGGCTGGGGACTTCCGGCAACTGTCTCAAGAGCTTTCAGTAGGTGAGGAGAATGATGAGACTAGAGATGAGCGAACGTACTCGTCCGAGCTTGATACTCGTTCGAGTATTAGCGTGTTCGAGATGCTCGTTACTAGAGGCGAGCACCACGCGATGTTCGAGTTACTTTCACTTTCATCTCTGAGACGTTAGCGCGCTTTTCTGGCCAATAGAAAGACAGGGAAGGCATTACAACTTCCCCCTGCGACGTTCAAGCCCTATACCACCCCCCTGCAGTGAGTGGCTGGTGAGATCAGGTGTCACCCGAGTATATAAATCGGCCCCTCCCGCAGCTCGCCACAGATGCATTCTGACAGAGATCAGGGAAAGTGCTGCTGATGCCGGAGCTGCTATAGGGAGAGTGTTAGGAGTTATTTTAGTCTTCAAGAACCCCAACGGTCCTTCTTAGGGCCACATCTGACCATGTGCAGTACTGTTGAGGCTGCTTTTTGCAGTGTTGCACTTTTTTTTTTTTTGTATATCGGCCGTGCAGAGCATTGCGTCCAGAGCATTGCGTCCTGTAGTAATTTTACATAGTCCAGGGCCAGTAGTGGTGGTGAGGCAGGGACAGTGAAAGACATATCCAGTCTATATAGGCAGTGGGCTTTTCCAAAAAAATTTGGGAAAAAAAATCTATTTGAGCTGCCTGTGACCGTCCTGACTGTACTGCGTCTCTGCTGGGGGTACTTGTCCTAATTCATACGCAGCCAGCTAAGTGTTACAGCAGGCTTGCGCAAAATTCTTTCCTGGCTCTGCGTTGCCTCTTACATCACTGCTGTCATCCTGTCCAGAGTGAAACAGTCTGCAGTAATTTTACATAGTCCAGGGCCAGTAGTGGTGGTGAGGCAGGGACAGTGAAAGACATATCCAGTCTATATAGGCAGTGGGCTTTCCAAAAAAATTTGGGAAAAAAAATCTATTTGGGCTGCCTGTGACCGTCCTGACTGTACTGCGTCTCTGCGTCTCCGTAAGCGAAGTCAGCCTCCAACCACAGGCCAATAAGCGGCACATTTAATTACAGCGTTCTGTTTCTGCACTACTGGTAATACACCATGCTGAGGGGTAGGGGTAGGCCTAGAGGACGTGGACGCGGGCGAGGATGCGGAGGCCCAAGTCAGGGTGTGGGCACAGGCCGAGCTCCTGATCCAGGTGTATCGCAGCCGACTGCTGCAGGATTAGGAGAGATGCACGTTTCTGGCGTCCCCACATTCATCTCACAATTAATGGGTCCACGCGGTAGACCTTTATTAGAAAATGAGCAGTATGAGCAGGTCCTGTCGTGGATGGCAGAAAGTGCATCCAGCAATCTATCGACCACCCAGAATTCTGCGCTGTCCACTGCTGCAACTCTGAATCCTCTGGCTGCTGCTCCTCCTTCCTCCCAGCCTCCTCACTCCATTACAATGACACATTCTGAGGAGCAGGCAGACTCCCAGGAACTGTTCTCGGGCCCCTGCCCAGAATGGGCAGCAATGGTTCCGAATCCTCTCCCACTGGAGGAGTTTGTCGTGACCGATGCCCAACCTTTGGAAAGTTCCGGGGGTCCGGGGGATGAGGCTGGGGACTTCCGGCAACTGTCTCAAGAGCTTTCAGTGGGTGAGGAGGACGATGACGATGAGACACAGTTGTCTATCACTCAGGTAGTAGTAATTGGAGTAAGTCCGAGGGAGGAGCGCACAGAGGATTCGGAGGAAGAGCAGCAGGACGATGAAGTGACTGACCCCACCTGCTTTGCTACGCCTACTGAGGACAGGTCTTCAGAGGGGGAGGCAAGTGCAGCAGCAGGGCAGGTTGGAAGAGGCAGTGCGGTGGCCAGGGGTAGAGGCAGGGCCAGACCGAATAATCCACCAACTGTTTCCCAAAGCGCCCCCCTCGCGCCATGCCACCCTGCAGAGGCCAAGCTGCTCAAAGGTCTGGCAGTTTTTCACTGAGAGTGCAGACGACCGACGAACAGTGGTGTGCAACCTTTGTCGCGCCAAGATCAGCCGGGGAGCCACCACCACCAGCCTCACCACCACCAGCATGCGCAGACATATGATGGCCAAGCACCCCACAAGGTGGGACGAAGGCCATTCACCGCCTCCGGTTTGCACCGCTGCCTCTCCCCCTGTACCCCAACCTGCCACTGAGATCCAACCCCCCTCTCAGGACACAGGCACTACCGTCTCCTGGCCTGCACCCACACCCTCAACTCCGCTGACCTCGGCCCCATCCACCAATGTCTCTCAGCGCACCGTCCAGCCGATGCTACCGCAAGTGTTGGAGCGCAAGTACGCCGCCACGCATGCTCAAGCGTTAAACGTGCACATAGCCAAATTTATCAGCCTGGAGATGCTGCCGTATAGGGTTGTGGAAACGGAGGCTTTCAAAGGTATGATGGAGGCGGCCCGGCGCTACTCAGTTCCCAGTCGCCACTACTTTTCCCGATGTGCCGTCCCAGCCCTGCACGACCACGTCTCCCGCAGCATTGTACGCGCCCTCGCCAACTCGGTTACTGCCGAGGTCCACTTAACAACGGACACGTGGACAAGCACAGGCGGGCAGAGCCACTATATCTCCCTGATGGCACATTGGGTGAATTTAGTGGAGGCTGGGACAGAGTCAGAGCCTGGGACCGCTCACGTCCTACCCACCCCCAGAATTGCGGGCCCCAGCTCGGTGGTGGTATCTGCGGCGGTGTATGCTTCCTCCACTAAACCACCCTCCTCCTCCTCCTCCTACGCAACCTCTGTCTCGCAATCAAGATGTGTCAGCAGCAGCACGTTGCCAGCAGTCGGTGTCGCGCGGCGTGGCAGCACAGCGGTGGGCAAGCGTCAGCAGGCCGTGCTGAAACTACTCAGCTTAGGAGAGAAGAGGCACATGGCCCACGAACTGCTGCAGGGTCTGACAGAGCAGACCGACCGCTGGCTTGTGCCGCTGAGCCTCCAACTGGGCATGGTCGTGTGTGACAACAGCCGTAACCTGGTGGCGGCTCTGCAGCTCGGCGGCCTCACGCACGTGCCATGCCTGGCCCACGTCTTTAATTTGGTGGTTCAGCGCTTTCTGAAAAGCTACCCACGCTTGTCAGACCTGCTCGGAAAGGTGCGCCGGCTCTGCGCACATTTCCGCAAGTCTAACACGGATGCTGCCACCATGCGCACCCTGCAACATCGGTTTAATCTGCCAGTGCACCGACTGCTTTGCGAGGTGCCCACACGGTGGAACTCTACGCTTCACATGTTGTCCCGGCTGTATGAGCAGCATAGAGCTATAGTGGAATACCAACTCCAACATGGGCAGCGAAGTGGGAGTCAGCCTCCTCAATTCTTTACAGAGGAATGGGCCTGGATGGCAGATATCTGCCAGGTCCTTGGAAACTTTGAGGAGTCCACCCTGATGGTGAGCGGCGATGCTGCAATCATTAGCGTCACCATTCCCCTGCTATGCCTGTTGAGAAGTTCCCTGCAAAGCATAAAGGCTGATGCTTTGCGGGCGGAAACGGAGGCGGGGGAAGACAGTATGTTGCTGGATAGTCAGAGCACCCTCATGTCTATATCTCAGTGCGTGGAGGAGGAGGAGGAGGGGGAGGAGCCTGCGGAGGAAGAGACAGCTGGGCCGACTGCAGAGGGTACCCATGCTGCTTGCCTGTCATCCATTCCTCGTGTATGGCTTGAGGGGGAGGAGGAGGATACTCAAAGTGATCTTCCTAGTGAGGACAGCCATATGTCCTGCGGTTAGCGTCTTGTCATAGAGGGTGTTTAGTGCGGCTGGGGGAATCATCACGGACAAGCGTACCCGCCTGTCAACTGACAGCGCCGACAGGCTTACACTCATAAAGATAAACAAAGCCTGGATTTCCCCAGACTTCTGTTCTCCACCAGCGGACAGCAGCGCTACCTAAAGGCCTTTATCAATCTGTGTATGATATTCGTCCTCCTCCTCCGGCTCCTCCTAAAACCTCTTGTAATCACCGCCAATGGGCAATTTTTCTGTGGGCCAAAAGGCTCATAATACTTTTCTAAATAATATTTATCTGTTACAATTCTCATTAAAGCATTGAAACTTCCACCTGAACCAATTGTTTCTTAGAGTGGGCTGCCTCCAGGCCTAGTTAAAAATTAAGCCACAGTACGCTAAGCGATTAATGGGTTTCACCTGCCCTCTGGGTTGGGCATGGGCAATTTTTCTGGGGTACATTTGTACTGTCGGTACACCAATTTTTCGGGCCCTCGCCTACAATGTAATCAAAGTAATTTTTATGGGCTTCGCCTGCACTCATGGTACACCACTATGTCTGGGGTTGGCCTACACTTTTGCTACAGAAGTGTAACTCTGTTCTGCCTACCTATACTTCTGCCACAGTAATGCTACAGGGGTCTGACTATACTTCAGCAACAGAAATGTTACTTCGGTCTGCCGATACTTCTGCTCCTGAAATGTTACCTTGGTTGGTGTATACTGTTACTACTGTAATTTTACTAATACTGGGCTCTGCCTATAATGCTTCAACGGAAATGTTACTAGGGCAGGTCTATACTGCTATAACAGAAATGTAACTAATAGTGGGCTCTGCCCATACTGCTTCTACGTTAATGTTACTGGGGTCTGACTATACTGCTACTACTGAAATGTTACAAATACTTTGCTCTCACTACACTGCTGCCAGGGAAATGTTTATCTGCTGCTTTGCCCATACTGCTTCTTCGTTACTGTTACTGGGGTCTGACTATACTGCTACTACTGAAATGTTACAAATACCGTATATACCGGCGTATAAGGCGACGGGGCGTATAAGACGACCCCCCAACTGTCACCTTATACGCCGGTATTCAGTGGAGAAAAAAAAAAAAATTTTATTACTCACCTCCCCCGGCGTCCTGTCGCGCTCCGGCAGGATGTCGCTCGCTCCGGCAGGCTGTCGTCGCTCCTCGTCCCCGCCGCAGCATAGCTTTCTGAATGTGGGGCTTGAAATCCCCGCTTCCAGAAAGCTAATACACACGCCGGCAGCCATGACATCATTGAATGGCTGTGATTGGCTAAAGCACACGTGGCTTCAGCCAATCACACTATTCAATGACATCATTGAATGGGTGTGATTGCTAACACGTGCGCCTTCAGCCAATCACAGCCATTCAATGATGTCATTGAATAGTGTGATTGGCTGAAGCCACGTGTGCTTTAGCCAATAACAGCCATTCAATGCTGTCATGGCTGCCGGCGTGTGTATTAGCTTTCTGGAAGCGGGGATTTCAAGCCCCACATTCAGAAAGCTATGCTGCGGCGGGGACGAGGAGCGACGACAGCCTGCCGGAGCGAGCGACATCCTGCCGGAGCGCGACAGAACGCCGTGGGAGGTGAGTAATAAAATTTTTTTTTTTTACACTTTTTTTTTTTTGTATTACCGGCGCATAAGACGACCCCCGACTGCAGAGCAGATTTTTCGGGGTTCAAAAGTCGTCTTATACGCCGGTATATACGGTACTTTGCTCGCACTACACTGCTGCCAGGGAAATGTTTATCTGCTGCTTTGCCCATACTGCTTCTTCGTTACTGTTACTGGGGTCTGACTATACTGCTACTACTGAAATGTTACAAATACTTTGCTCTCCCTACACTGCTGCCAGGGAAATGTTTATCTGCTGCTTTGCCCATACTGCTTCAACGTTACTGTTACTGGGGTCTGTCTGCACTGCTGGAACTGAAATGTGACTGGGGCATGTCGCAACTGATACTACTGAAATGTTACTGGGGTCTGTCAATACTGCTGGAACTGAAATGTTACTGGGGTCTGTCAATACTGCTGGAACTGAAATGTTACTGGGGTCTGTCTAGACTTATACTACTGAACTGTTACTGGGGTCTGTCTATACAGATACTACTGAAATGTTACTGGGGTTTGTGTATACTGCTGCAAATGAAATGTTAGTGGGGTCTGTCGTCACTGCTGCCAATGAAATGTTACAGGGGTTTGTGCATACTCTTACCGCTGAAATGTTACTAATTCTCGGCTCTGCCTATACTGCTGCTACTGCAATGTTGCCGGGTAGTGGAAATGGAGGCTTCCCAAAGACATGATGGTGGCGAGGCCGTGCTACTAGGTTCCCCAGGCGCGACAACTTTTCAGTAATGTGGTCACTGGGAAGGTGCATATAACCACGGACATGGGGACAGGACACGTACTGCCTCAAAAACTTCCCCGTCCTCCTACTCCAACAATGAAAACATTCTTGGCAAATGCTTTCGCAGTGGTCCGTCTGGCGGCAGTCCAAGAATTTCACCTTAAACGACACAATAAGAAAGCCCCCACCACGGCCATCTTAATCCTGGCCACATTCCGAAAACCAACGGAATAAAACAGCGCTAATAGGTCCACAGTCGCGTCCACTATTCCACCAACGTGGTTACTGGTAAGGTGCATATAACCACGGACACGGGGACAGGACACGTACTGCCTCAAGAACATCCCCGTCCTCCTCCTCCAACAATGAAAACATTCTTGGCTGAAGACCACCTGTATTTAATCTTTATTTATGTACCGCCGGTGGCTTCCTGGGACCCACCCATGCTGTCGGTCCACACGGAGTTGTAACTGCATGTGTCTACTTATAAAGAACCCCAGTCTGACTGGGGCATACAGTGTGGGCCAAAGCCCACCTGTATTTAATCTGACGTTACCTCAGCTGTGCTGGGCAATGCATTGGGATTTATTTATGTACCGCCGGTGGCTTTCTGGGACACACCAATGCTGTGGGACCACATGGACTGCACATTAGGGAGTTGTACCTGCCTGTGTATACTTATAAAAACCCCAGTCTGACTGGGGCATGCAGTGTGGGCCGAAGCCCACCTGTATTTAATCTGACGTTAACTCTACTATCCGGGGCACTGCATTGGGACAAACTAGAGGAGCAATACAGCGCTAATGAGACGTGCACAGCTACGCTAGCATTGGAGTCCGCTGTAGGCACGCGATTGCTGAGGGTTTGTGCAGAGGCCTATGTCCTGGGTGCAGTGAAAGTCTGCTTCCTGCCTAGGATTGCTGAATCTGTGGGCCGAGCACTATGCCGTGGGCGCGGTGCAAGGCTGCCATGTTTGGCCGCTCAGGTCAATTTTTGGTTCATGTCTTGGGTTTCCTAGGACCCACCTATGCTGTTGGTGCTAACTTAGTTCCCATCACGGTGTTTGACCTGTCTGGCACAAAGACACTGACTGACTTGGGTAGGGGGCAGAGCGCAGACGGCTTTCCACTTGCAGTGTCGATTGAGCTATGCGACACCTTGACAGAATGAATACTGTGTAGCACATGGATTCCCCATTGCTTTGCCCACATTTGCAGCTCCTGACGGAGGTGGCACAGGATTGGATTTCTCATTGCTTCTGTACAGCATTGCGGGCTATCGCCCCGCCCCTTTTAAAGAGGGTCGCTGCCTGGCCCTGCCAACCCTCTGCAGTGTGTGCCTCCGGTTCTTCCTCATGGCAGACGTACTTATAAATAGATGTGAGGGTGGTGTGGCTATGGGGCCAGCGTGTGGCATGAGGGCAGCTGAAGGCTGCGCAGGGACACTTTGGTGTGCGCTGTGGACACTGGGTCGTGCGGGGGGCTTGGGCAGCATGTAACCCAGGAGAAGAGGCAGGGGTGTGTCCCGCAGGCAGTGCTTGTGCTTAGTTGGAGGTAGTGTGGTGCTTAGCTAAGGTGTGGCTTACTAATGAGGGTTTGTCCAAAGTAAAAATTGGTAGGGGGAGGGGGGGCAACTCTTGCCGCTATTGTGGCTTAACAGTGGGACCTGGGAACCTGAAATGCAGCCCAGCATGTTACACCTCGCCTGCCCTATCCGTTTCTGTGTCGTTCCCATCACTTTCTTGGGTTTTGCAGATTTTCACCAGTGAAAACCTTAGAGAGCATCGGCGATATACAAAAATGCTTGAGTCGCCCATTGACTTAAATGGGGTTCGTTATTCGAAACGAACCCTCGAGCATCGCGGAAAGTTCGACTCGAGCAACGAGCACCCGAGCATTTTGGTGCTCGCTCATCTCTAACAATGTGCATTAACCCCTTAATGCAAAAGATTATACATGTAGGCCCTCCTGCAGCAGAGTTTGTATGGAGTAGGCCCAGGAGCCGAGCCTGCTCCATACATGGCAGGTGCTAGCTTTCTTTAACACCCAACCACAACATCAGTGATCGGCAATAAATCTGATCACTGCTGTTAACCATTTAGATGCCGCTGTCAGAAACATAATGCTAGAATAGCTTTTTTGATCACCCAGCCTCACAAACAACGTAATGAAAAAGCAATCAATAAGTCATATGCACCCCAAAATGGTCCTGATGAAAATGTAAACTTTTCCAACAATAAAAAATGAGCCCTCAGACAGCTGTGTAGATGGAAAAATAAAAAAGACTGTGAATATGGTGATGCAAAAAATTTTTTTATATGAAAAGTGCTTCTATTGAGCAAAAATAGTAAAATCTAAAAATATATATACTAATTTGGGCTTGTAATTGTACTGACCCACTTTCACATCTGCTCAGGCCTGTAAGAGTAACTGATAGCTAAAACTTATGGAGGTAGACACTTTGAAAGACTTAGCGACAGGTGTAAGGGAAGACTTGAGCCCGGAGATAAAAGTGATGAAGATAAAGAACTGAATATACATATAGGAAGTACTCCCTGAACTGTTCCATCTGCACCCTCAACTAAGTGGAGCACCTGCTCTGAAAAGGGTGACCCATCTGCTGGTAGAAGCAGATTCCACTTCAGAGAGAAACAAGTGACTACTGATAGCTAAACACTGGAAACGGAACACTGAGCACTGAGAATTGAACGCTGAACATGGCACTGAGAACTTAGCACAGAGAACTAAGCACCGACCGGGACAAGAGGTTTACCTGGCATCTTTTCAAACAAGGAGGCAGTTTAAATAGCAGAACACAGGCACTGATAGGATGGCTGGGGTGTTTACTCCTGAGGAGAGATGTTGATACCTCAGCATCACGTCAACTGACAATGTGCATGAGCCATCAGACATATCACATGGTCCGGCACCGATGCTGTGATGTCACATCAGACATATGCACATGCCTCGGTGCCAGCTCCATCGTAACAACTGCAGAATTAGGATAATCTGTCATTTGTTCCGTATGGTGGATGGTATAGTAACAACAAATAACAAAACATGGCTTCCCGAAAAGCGTATTAAAAAGTGATCAAATACTTGTACGTACCCCAAAATATTACTGACAAAATCAGCACATTTCACCAAAAATAAGCCCTCTTACGGAACTATCGATGAAAAACTAAAAGCGTTATGGCTCTCAGAATATAGTGAAACAAAACTTATTTTAAAAAGTATCTTTTTCTGAAAAGATAGCTAAATATACAAGAGCTATGTAAATTAGGTATTCCATTATTGAACAGTGGAATAAAATTAAGGCCGCCTGCACACGGCCCGAAGAAGAATCCAACAATGTGCCCGGCCGGTGACCCCGCGTACCTGTTCGCAGTCTTAATTATCTGTGCTGCGGGTGTGTTGTTCGGCGCCAACGCACCTGCGCAGTACAGATTGTATCGCTCTGTTTCAAGGCCATGATGCGAATCCCGCAACCTTTCCGCAATGATGATTGTGACTTCAATGTAAGCCGTCCGCACGGAAGCTGCACAGAATCGCAGCATGCTGCGATTTCTCCTCGTGTAGAGGAAATCGCGTTTTGACACAGCATGCTATGGTCATTATTTGCTGCGGAATCTGGAGGTGAACGCCCGCTCCGGATTCCGTAATGCAAATCCAAACGTGTGCAGCCGGCCTTATAAATCATTTTACTGTAGGTAAACGCTGTCAAATAAAAGGATAACAATGCCAGATGTCAAAAAACGGTGTAAAACGTGATCAAAAAGTTGTATACACCCCAAAATTATACTAATGAAAATGTTAACTCATCCTCATCAATCAAGCCTTCACAGAGCTTAGTAGATGGAAAAATAAAAAAATGATGGCCCTCTGAATTCTCTATAAAAAATCTTTTTTCTGTCAAATACGCCTCCCATCACTTTGGTAAAGTAGCGATCCTCCTGCATGGCTCTTAGCTACATCGGAGGATAGGCAAGTTTTTCTATTGATTTCAATGGGAAACCAGGCATCACACTCATGATAACATGTGTTTTCCTGTCCCTCATACATATGACTCCATTCAAAAGTATTAGATTCATATTCATTAGAAGCAGAAACCAAAAAACGGCAACAGCACCCGTAATACATAGAGTATTGATTATAGGTATGTATACCTCTGATAGTAAATGTATTATGAGTGCTGTTGCGTTTTTTTCGGTTTCACAACACACAAATCTTGCGTGATTTTCTCGGCCATGGCCCTAGTATTGAGGGGTATTCAGCATGTCAAATAGCTAACCAGATCAATTGTAATCAATTGTCCATCGTGCGCCTGCTGCAGAAAGTGGCGAAAACAAAGATGACTGACCGGAAGAAAAGAAGTGGACGTCCGAAGAGGTTCTCAACATCACAGGATCGGGAGATTTGTGAGTACTGAAACTGTTCATTGACGTCTGAATTCCAGTGGTCTGGTTGCACGTCATCCCAGAAAGTAACCACTCGAGGCAGAAAATGGAAGCTGCCCACCTTAAATGGGAGAAAGACCATACCACTTGCACAGAAGAACAGTGATTTTCACAGATTAACCTGTATAGATCAGATGGGAATGAAACTTCTTGGTGCCGAAGGGAAGCTCATCCAGATTGTGTCCTCACTACTGATAGGCATCTAGTATATCTCAGAAGTCATGGGGTACATTTCCTATAAAGAAGTTGGGCACCTAGACTTGGCAAAAACCTCTTTAAATGCTGAGGCACATAAAACCACTTTGGAGAGGTAGTTACTTCCCACCACTAGGGACCACTCTGGTCACGCTAGTTGCTACATTTTTTCAAGACGATTCTGCTCCATGTCATAGAGCCACATTGGTAATTTATTGTTTACTTTTCATAAATATCTGTATTTACAGCAGTATTACTAAGACAGCCTGTTTCCTAAGACAGCATTTTTCTATCAGGTGAAAAATTGGCTAAAGGGAAACTCTATTGAAGTTCTAGCCCGGCCTGGAAATGGCCCCGATCTTAACCCTATAAAAAATATTGTTAAAACTACTTGGGCACCATCTAATCTAAAGGCCCATTTACACGCAAAGATTATCTTACAAACGATTGAAAGATTGACAGTTTAAGCAATCGTTTTGCATAAACTGCTAATGGACACTAATGTCCATTAGCAGTTTAGTACCTTCATTTGGGTGTAAATAAGCTTCCAGCAGCTGTTTGCAAATCCCAGCATGTGGTTTGGACTTTGTACTCAGCTGCATTGTCTTGGCTGCCACAGGCTGTCAGCTGAATACAATGTAATCAGCTTTTCCCATAGGGAACACAGCTTGCAGTCCCTGCTATCTCTCTCCGACAAAACGATGGATTTTAAACTCATCTAAAAATCATTGTTCAGCTGAAGAGTGAAAGATGGAAGCGTTTACACATAACGATTATCGCTCAAAAGCCATCGTTTAAAAGAATTTTGAGCGATAATCATTGCATGTAAATGGGGCTTTAGGGAACTTCAGGAAGCATTAATCTGTGTGTGGTTTCATGAATTAAATCAATAGTACATCTAAAGCCTTGTTCTCTTAATGACCTGTCGCTGCAATGCTGTCATAAAGGCTAGAAGGGAGCTACTAAATACTCAGAACCAGAACCAACTACTATATAACTGTGTGCCCTTTATATAACATGTGGCCTGTTACAAAATGACTTTAACATACACTGTTTTGTAAAATCTGTCATGTTGTAAGCATTTTGCCATAGGCTGATGGCAACTGGATGGACAGGCTGTTGTGTGCAATTTCTGAAAATTCATTGTATATTATCCTTAGAGATGACTGATATTAACCCTTTCCAATCCACTGTCTGACCTCTGAAGACATTATGAAGGGTCTAGTTTCCAAGATGGAGGCACTTTTAAAATTATTCATGCAAAGTCTGTCCTCCAAAAGCCAAATAGCGCTCCCTCCATTTTGAGCTCTGAAATCTGCCCAAACAGCAGTTTATGTCCAGATACGGGATACTTCTATAATCTGGAGAAATTGGGTAGCAAATTGTCGGGTGCTTTCTCTCATTTGCGCCTCATAAAAATGAAAAACTTAAATCTAAACCTGTATATTATTGGAGAAATTGTAATTTTTCATTTTCATTGCCCAATGTTAATAAGCTCTACATAACGCATGGCGGTCAAAATTGTGCAAGTACCCCCCTAGAAGAATTCCTTGGTGTAGATTCCAAAATGCGGTCTTTTGGGTGGTGTTTCCTATGTCTTGATACTTCATCAACTTTGAAAACCTGTAATAGTGCCTAGAAAAAGTCCTAATAAAAGAGAGACTCCAAAATCCACAGGATGCTTCCTCATTTCTTAGGCCTGTTTTTCAATCTGGGTGTACATTAAAACCACATGTGGATTATTACTGAAAAAGGCAATATCAGGTAATAAATATTGAGTTTTGATTCCCTGTCACCTTCTGCTGCATTACAGAAAAAAACAAGTTAAAAATCTGCAAAAAAATTGTTGAAATGTCACCTCCACTTAGCTTAAATTCCTGTAGAATACCTATGTTAACGATAACGAACTTACTGAATATCACTTTGAATACTTTCAGGGTTGCAGTTCTTAAAATTAGATAAACGGTTTCTCCATGCAAAATCATGCAGCGGATTCCACCGTGCCAGCAAACCAGACATGAGGCCAGAAAATACAATATACTCACCTGTCGGGACACTGCGGGGCTCTCTTCCTCTGTGGCGGCGATATTATCACAAAGTAAACATATGATAATATGCTATTATTAGCTATTTTATAATTATTTTGTGGGGTATGACTATCTGTCCCACAAGCAGAAAATTACAAATTTTGAAAAATGCTAATTTCTACAACTTTTCTCAAAATGTTGGATTTTTTAAAAATAAATAAACAAAACATATTGATCAAAATTTAGCACTAACAATAAGTACAATGTGTTACAAAAAATGTTTTTGTTTTTAAATATTACTATATAAAGAAAATATACTAATTTTCTATTGCTGTACTCAAACTGACACACAGAATAAAGATATCATGTTTCCTTTATTTCACCATGAACGCTGTAATAATACCCCCCTCCCCCCAAAAAAAGTTCAATTGTTTTTCCAACTTTGCCCCATATTTTTTGAAATCTTCCAGAACATTCAATGATAATACTCTGCAAAAAACAAATTCTCATGTAAATGTGTCATCTGAAAAATCAAAAAGTTATGATCTTTTTAAAAGCGAGGATACAAGAATTGCATAATTTGCCCTGTACACACGCGCATCAATGACATTGGTCATAAAAGGGTTAAATTTAAAAAATGATCTATTTAACATTTTAATTATTTCAGAAGAACATATTATTTAATAGCAAATTTATTGATATGGCGAATTTTTCTCTCTATATATAGCCCAAAATTCCACCATACAATGACCATATACAGTCGCAAGACAGGATAAACAGACCCTTAGTAATCTGCATTGACTACTAATAACATATTATCTGATTGTTATCTAAGCCACAATGATAAACAAACACAAGCTAACTAATAAAACTAATTATTTAAACTATTTGTGTGTTATACTAATCACACACAAATAGCTGTACAGTTCATGTTATTGACTGAGCCTATTGAGAAAACATTCACAATGCAGAAAGATAAAATAAGTAAAGCCTTAAATTTAATAACATGTAGACCCCCTTTTCAGAAATCAACTTCACTAAATATCTTCTGCAGTTAAAAATAAGGTTTGCACAATTTTGAGAAATAATTTTGAACCATATATCCCTGCAAATGGGTTTTGGTTCATCAAAATTTCTGGGATGCCTTGCACAGCCCTCTTCAGGTAATGCCACAGCATTTTAATAAGGTTAAGGTCAGGACTCTGAATTTGCCTTTGTTTGTCTTATCACAATACCCAATATCTCTTCAGCTTGAGGTCATGGACTGCTGTCCTTACATTCTTCTGTAAAAGGTTTTGATAGACTTTAGAATTCATTGTTCCCTTGTTGATTGCAAGTCATACAGGCCCCGAGGCAGCCCTAGACCATGATGCTAGGTTTCTACAATACTGTTTTTGGCGTGACAAGGATGAAGATGGTAGTCTTTATTTGAAGACTTCCATTAAAGGACAAGTCACCCCGTCCCGTGGCAACCTGTTCCACTCATTGATCACCCTTACTGTCTAATATCTAAATTGTGTCTCCCCCCTTTTCAGTCTCATCCCATCGCTTCTAGTCTTTGCTTGCATAAATGAGAATAGGGCTGATCCCTCTGTACTGTGACAGCCTTTCAGATATTTGTACACAGCTATTAAGTCTCTTCTCAGCCTATGTTTTTGCATGCTAAATATTCACAGATCCTTTAATTGTTCCTCAATGGACATGCTTTGCAGACCGCTCACCATCCCTTTTCTCTGAACTTGCTCTGGTTTGTTGCTGTCTTTTTAAAATTGGGGTGCCCAGAACTGGACACAGTATTCCAGATGAGGTCTGACTAAAGAAGAGTAGAGGGGGATAATGACCTCACATGATCTAGACTCTATGCTTCGCTTAATACATCCCAGAATTTTGTTTGCCTTTCTTGCTGCTGCATCACACTGTTGACTCATGTTCAGTCTATCATCTACTAGTATACCCAAATCTTTTTCACATGTGCTGCTACTTAGCTCAATTCCTCCCATTCTATATGTGCTTTTTTAATTTTTCCTGTCCAGATGTAGGATTTTTCATTTCTTCTTGTTAAATAATACCATTCTGTTAGTCTCCGCCCACTGTTTAAACTTGTCTAGATCTTTTTGAATACTCTCCCTCTCTTTCCTAGTGTTAGCTATCCCTCCTAGCTTTGTTACAATGGCAAATTTGATCAGTTTCTCCTTAATTCTATCATCTAGATCATTTATAAAAATGTTGAACAACACCGGGCTTAGGGCCGAGCCTTGTGGTACCCCACTCGAGACATTCTTCCACATTTAGCACTAGTGATATGAAACAAGCTGGTTGGGTAAAAGCAATTTTATTTTCATACTATAGTATATAAGATCAAATCTAGGTAAAGAAATGTCCCCTAGCTACAAAAGAATTTGGAATAGCAGCTAATCAATAAATTAACACGGTGGTGGGTAATGTTTCTTTTGTTTAGTTTAGTGTCAAAACCTCTCGTACTGTTTTATTCATGTCGCTATCAGATTGCCTTACCCAGTTTCCAGAATAAAGAGCAAAATAATTGTGTAGCAAGCAACGGTCTAAATCTGTCAGCATGGCTTTCTGGGGCTCTGTATATGGCCACAATAGAACTAACGACTATATCTTGTACTTTATTTATTGTCTTATTATGCATTATTTATATGGGATGACATTTGCAGCACTGCGGAAGGAACCAATTCACTCACATCAGTCTTCAAGCGCAGTTGGCCTTCAATCTTGTTTGCACTATTTGAGACCTTTCAAATGGGACAGAATTATGCAGACAAATCCGCAGCTGTGGAATTCCACACTAAGGGCTTATTCAGATGACCGTATATCGGCCGGGTATTCACGCCGGCCGATATACGGCACCCCTCTCTGCAGAGGGAGGAGGCTGGAAGAGCCGGGAGCAGTGCTCTGAGCTCCCGCCCCCTCTCCACCTCCTCTCCGCCCCTCTGCACTATTTGCAATGAGAAGAGGCGGTACGGGAGTGGGGCTAAGTTTCAGGAATTAGCCACGCCCCTGTCTCGCCTCCCCTCATTGCAAATAGTGCAGAAGGGCAGAGAGGAGGAGGAGAGGGGGCAGGAGCTTAGTTCACTGCTCCCGGCTCTTCCAGCCTCCTCCCCTGCAGAGAAGGATGCCGTATATCGGCTGGCGTGAATACCCGGACGATATACGGTCGTCTGAATAAGCCCTAAGATCCACAGGTCTAACTGCGGATTTTGATGCGGAATTGCAAGCAGATTTTACGCCATTTTTAATCCCACATCAAAATCCGCAGGCAGCCTGTGGATTATGGTGCGGAATATAAATTTATACTTATATAATATATTATGAGACTGGAATAGTAAAGAAAACACTGAATGCCTAAGCCCAAACTCCAGTGTTGCAGCGCAGCAGGCATTCTTTTGCTTACTTATAAATTCACAAGTTATACAGTACTACAGCATTAAGGTGGCTTATGACACACGTATTTGCGCTCGTTTTTGCATGTGCAAAAACTGTGCACTCAAAACACAGAAAAAGAGGACACATCTAGACCTCATTTGGTTAAATAGCCTTTTAAATCAGGGCAGCGGTGTATGTCGCGCACCTGTGAAACATGCCTGCATGCGCAAAACAGCGCAGTTTTATGTGCTAATATACGCGCAAATCAACCTTGTTCACTGCACAAATATATTGCACTGAGGCAAGCGTATTTGCGTGTACGCTCATCTGTAGCCACCCTGAGGCCTTATTCACACGATCGTATTTACGCAGCTATTGTAGCTGCGTGCAAAAATCGCGACCTTCTGAAGCATTGGATTCCAATGTATTCATTCAGATTAAGGAATATTTGGCACGTAAAAAAATCACGCTGAGAAAAATCGGACATTGGCGACTGAAAACGGCAGCTGACTTTATATGGTTCGTGAAAAGATAGTTCTTGCCCTATCTTTTGCCGAGATACGCTGGAAGCTCCCATATACCTCTATGGGAGCTGAAAAAAAGGGAGGGGAAGTGAGTTTAGCTGCGCCCACCCTGGAAAAAGAATAGCTGCTCTATTTAAGCATTAGCAGTCATTCCCAGGATTTCTGCCGATCGAGGGATTTCCGCGAAGCAGCGTATTTTCTCGCCATCACGCAGTAGCCACCAGTGTGAATGGCAGGAAATATGCTAATTAAGATTGGGATTTGGTCATGGCTATTCTTATTTCTTTCATGCAATTTTTTAGCGCGTACGGACGAACATAAAAACAAATACGGTGGTGTGAAAGAGGCATTAGGGTGACCTGCTGATCCATAGTTATAAACTGTAATGATGTAGCTCAGCCCAGGCTGACTACTGCACTCATACATTGTAGGTACTGCACACACAGTCTGCTAAGGGTTATTTAAAACCTTGACGCCACAGGGCATAACTGTACATCCTGGCAGGAAGGTACTTAGTGCAACAGGGCGTACAGTTACATCCTGAGGATAGCGCGAGATCAGAAGAGATCCCACGCTATCCGGCAGCAGGAGCCAGCTGTCACCGATACTCGGCCTCCCCCTGCAACACTAGGGGTGCATTGGGACAGCAACTCCTGCTGTTAACCCCTTATCTATTTGGATCGCGGCATGTGAAGGGTTCACAGAGGCAGTGCGCTCCCTCTGTGATGTCATCAGACTCTCGCAATATAATTGCGGAGAGCCCGACGGGTTGCCATGGCAACAGGACTCCAGATAGCAATCATATGTGCTATGGTGCAAGGCCCCTCCTGGAACAAAAATAGTGTAAGTGCTTATTCACAGGGCCAGCCGATATACGCTACCATCTGCCGGGCAGGAAGCTGAACCATGGCTGCTGCCATAGACTCCTATGGGAGCCAATGACAGTGGCCGGAGAAGGGAGTTTAGCAGTGTGACTGCAAAACTCCCTCCCCCTTCTTTTCTCCTCTCCAGCCCTTGCTGCTATTTGCTCTGCCTCCATCCTGCCCCCTCCCATTGAAAACAGCTGGAGGGGAGGAGAAAGGAGATGAGTCAGCGAGGTGGAGGAAAGGGGTAGACAGCTTAGCAGACAGCATACATGCCGAGCCTGTGCAGCATATATCGGCATGCTATGAAAACGCCAGCCGATATACGCTCCTGTGAATAAGCCTCAGAAAGATCAAAACAGTGTCAAACTAAAAAATAATTGTAAAATTTTTTTTTGTGTTTTTTCCCGTTAGTATAAAAAAATTTAAATCCCACATATTTGATATCGTCATATCCGTAATGACTCGCACAACAAATTGAACAAACTTTTCAACCTGCACAGCAAAATGGTTAAAAAAAAAAACCTAAAAAACTAAGGCAAAATGCCTATTTTTTTCGTTTTGTATCCCAAAAAGAGCAATAAAAGTTATCAAAAAAGTCGTATGTACCCCAAAATGGTATCTATAAAAACTACAGCTCGTCACACAACAAATAAGCCCTCACAGAGCTCAGTCCATGGAAAAATAAAAAAGTTATAGGACTTTGAATGCAGCGATTTAGACTAACAAACCTTTTCCAAAAAAAGAGTTTTTATTGAAAAAAAAGTAAAAAAATAAAAATAAAAAAATTTGTAGGGTATCATTGTAATCATACCGACCCATGAAAAAAAAATTAGTGTGCCATTCATGCTGCATGATTAACGCTGCAAAAAAACCCACAAAAATCTATGGCAGAATTGATGTGTTTTCTCTCCCTCCAATCATAGAAAAATTAATAAAAGTTTTACAATATAGTCTTATGCACCCAAAAATGGCACCAATAAACACTACAGTTCGCCATGCAAAAAAGAAGCCTTTATATGGCCGTGTCGACGGAAATATAAAAAAGTCATGGCTTTTGAAAAGTGGAGATGAAAATCCCCTACAAATCATTGCTTCCACAGCTGTGGCAGAGGAGAACGATGTTCGCCCATTGAATTCAATGGAGCCGGCAATACAGCCGATTCCACTGAAAGCAATGGGCTGCCGGCAAGCGCTGTATTTATTTTCGGGGAAAACCATCCAAAAAAGTGTAAAAAATAAAAACACACACACATATATATATATATATATATATATATATATATATATATATATATATATATATAAACTCACCTTTTTGCAGCTGCTGGAGATCAGCCGCGTCCAGCCGGCTCTTCTCCTGAACTGCTTTCTGTAGTATTCAGCAGACGGGGATTTAAAATCCCCGCCTGCTGAATGGGCTGCCTCTGATTGGTCACAGCCCTCAGCCAATCAGAGGCAGCTCTCACTCACCCATTCATGAATTCATGAATGGGTGAGTGAGTGCTGCCTCTGATTGGCTGAGGGCTGTGACCAATCAGAGGCAGCTCTCAGCTATTGAATGACAGCTGTGTCATATAATTTTCGGCACATCCGCATAAAAACTGGCCATGTGACCGATCCCATTGCTAAGCATTGGGTATATATATTTGCAGATCGCAAGTGCATCTGCAAATCGGGCAAAAAAACGCCCGTTTGACTGAGCCCTCAGGGGTTAACTAGCATATTATCCACTCTGGCTATTGATGATGGTCTGCTGGGCGGTCTTTACCAGCCAAATGGTTTATATGAACTTCATATTTGCTGTTATATTGATTCAATAGATTTAAATAGCTGCAGTACTGAACTGGAATCGTAGCAACTGGACAATTCTATATTGGCCTCTGAACGACTAAACGGCTAACAACAACAACAACCTAATTATAACACGATTCAACAGATCTGCACTTATAATTTGCATTTTGTACCTTTTACAGATTTTTAAATGCAGCTAGTACTGCGTAAGATGCTGTAGGATTAACCGCTTTCCATTATATCTCAGCATATACAATTCTTTTTAAATTCTGTCACCTGTACAAAACACTCATGTACTTTTTGGACCGCAGTTTCTTTGCTACTTCTTATCTCTCACTTTTTTCCGCTGCCATTTCTTGTGTGACATTAATCTAAAGAACCATGATTAGACTCCAGGGAAAACGGTACCAGAGCCCTAGCTATAGGCAAAATGAGGCACAAGTCTGAAAACTAGCATACTAATGAGTGATATGTCTGGAAAGATTTGGTCTACAGTATATGTACTTTGTGCACTGCCACTGTCCTTGCTGTCCACTTTGTGCTTATGATAGTGACACTCTAAACAAGGGCATATATAGGATGCTTATGAAGGATTAAAGGCCCATTTATACACATCAATTCTCGCTGAAATTTCGTGCAAAGCCATCGTGCAGTTTTCATGCACGATTCGTTCCGCGCTCAATTCTAGTTTTCATGAATTGAGTGATGAACTCTTTATCAGTGGTGCAGGCTTTTATCACAGTCAGCAAGCTGATAAGATTCTTTCAGCTCATGTCCCACTGGTAGTTCACAGCGGGATGCAAGCTGTAATCGCAGAGAACAATACAGCTGTTTGCTTATGCAGAACAGCTGCATAGTTCACCTAGTGATAATGGTGGTGTCCCCCTTTACCTGCATAGCTCTTAATTAGCTACTTAGCTACTATAGACTATGCAAAGATGATCGCTCAAAACCATCACTCAAAGTGTCGTTTCAGTGATCATCTGTCAGTGTAGACGGGTTCTAAATCAATGGTTGTTCAGAGTACATGTTGTACAGCCTCCTGAACTACATACAGGCCTCATTCACAGGAGCACTGTTTTTGGGCATTAGAGGAGCACAAAGAAAGCACGTCTATTAGAACCAATGGTTTCCTATAAAACCGGTCAGATGAAGGAATTTTAGAAAATACGCGCTCCTAAGGGCTCATGTCCACGGGCAAAAGAAGAATTAAAATCCGCAGCAGATTTTAACTCTTCTCCTGCCCGCGGATCCGCACCCCATAGGGATGCATTGACCACCCGCGGGGTAGATAAATACCCGCGGATGGTCAATAAAAGTGATTTAAAAAAAAAATGGAGCATGAAAAAATCTGGACCATGCTCCATTTTCGTGCGGGTCTCCCACGGGGACGGCTCCCGCGGGCCTATGGAAGCTGTCTGGATCCGCGGGAGACCTAAAATAGGATTTTAAAAGAATTTACTCATCCGGAGCGGGCGGGGAAGGTCTTCTCTTCCTCACGGCCGGATCTTTCTTGCTTCGGCTTGGCGGATGTGCCCGGCGCATGCGCGCGGCACGTCGGGTGCCGGCGACATGCCGCTGGCGTGACGAGTTCATCCGCCGGCCGAAAAAAAAGATCCGGCCGTGAGGAAGAGAAGACTTTCCCCGCCCGCTCCGGATGAGTAAATTCTTTTAAATTCCTATTTTCAGCGCTCATGTCCGAGGGGAAGGAGGGACCCGCTGCAGATTCTACATGTAGAATCCGTAGCGGGCCTGATTTTCCCCGTGGACATGAGGCCTAAGGGTGCCTTCAAACTTGCGAACATGATATTGCTACATTTTTTTAAACGCGAATGTCAATAGGACTTTCTAATGTTAAAAACGCGTCACACAAAAAACGCAAAACACAAACTTGCGATTTTTTTGCAATGCGTTTTTAACATTAGAATGTCCTATTGACACTCATGTTAAAAAAAACTCAGTGATATTGTGATCGCAAGTGTGAAGGCACCCTACCAACCACGTCACGGCTGCATCTCCCATTTTTTCGCCCATGCAGACGGCTGTGGGTTACAACGTATCTATGCCGTAGCCCGGGATACTGTCGGGCAGGGGGAAAGAGTTTAGCTCTGCTAAACTCCCTCCCCCTCTTCGCCCCTTGCCAGCTGCCAGCAATGGGAGGGAGCTGGACAAGGGTGGGAGCTAGCATGCTAATCTTCCGCCCCACCCCCTCCCTTTGCCAGCAGCCGACAAAGGGTGGAGAGGGGGAGGAAGGGGGGAGGGAGTTCAGCAGAGTCGCTGCTAAACTCCCTCCCACCTCCCTTATATGGTAGCTCCTATGGAAGCCTATGGGAACAAATCATCATTTTCAGCCAGGTGTAAAAACAGTCAGGCCTGAATGCGCACCGTATGCAATATCTTTTCTGTCCGGACGTTTTTATGCACCGGAAAATCACCCAACTGAGCAAATGCATTGAATTCACTGAGGCAGAGGGAACCAAAAGAACATAAAGCCCATTCACAGATAGGTACCCCAAAATCAAAATTTTTATTTTTATATTACTAAAATCATTGGGCAAAAAGGCTACAAAAAGACAAATAACAAACAAACAAAGAAGTATTCTAGGTTATATTAAAGGTACCCTCCAGTTGATAGTAGGGAACTCTTGTATATACCTAGTATTCAATAGTGGGTGTCTGGATCAGATGGTGAAACAGATCTATCCAAGCCAGGTGACCCTACTACAGGTGTCTAATGTCCATCTTATATATTGTTAAAGATAACACCACACAGAGTAGCATTGCGTGTGGTACTCCCAAAGTCTAAGGCCTCATGTCCACGGGGAAAATCAGGCCCGCTATGGATTCTCCATGGAGAATCCATAGCAGGTCCCTCCTGCCCCGCGGACATGAGCGCTTAAAATAACAATTAACTCACCTCTCGCCCGCTCCGGATCTTCCCTTCGCCTCAGTTTCATCTTCTCTCCGTCACGGCCGGATCTTCTTTCTTCGGCTCGGTGGATGCGCACGGCACATCGGTTGCGTGCCGCGTGCATGTGCCAGCCCGAAGAAAAAAGATCCGGCCGCGACGGAGAGAAGATGAAGCCGCGAAGAAGGGAAGATCTGGAGCAGGTTAGTATATTCCGATTTTGGTCTCCCGCGGATCCGGACGGCTTCCATAGGCTTCAATAGAAGCCTGCGTGAGCCGTCCCTGCGGGAGACCTGCACGAAAATGGAGCATGGTCCATTTTTTTTCATGCTCCATTTTTTTTTTTAAATCACTTTTATTGACCATCCGCGGGTATTTATCTACCCGCGGGCGGTCAATGCATCCCTATGGGATGCGGATCCGCTGCGGATCCTAATTCATAATTTGCCCATGGACATGAGGCCTAAGACTAGACCAAACGGCGATACCCATAAATGTAAGGTTATGCACATGGGTAGGAGAAATGGGGCACTACTAGGAAAAAGTGATATGGAAAAAGACCTGGGGGTACTAGTGGACTGCAGGTTTAACTGCAGCAACCAATGCCAGTCAGCTGCTGCAAAAGCAAATAAAGTTTTGGGGTGCATTAAAAGAGGTATAGGGGCGAAGGATGAGAACATTATTCTTCCACTTTATAAGGCACTTGTCAGGCCTCACATGGAATACTGTGTGCAGTTCTGGTCACCGGTGCTCAGGAAGGATGTTGCAGTGCTTGAGGGGGTTCAAAGAAGGGCAACTAAACTAATACATGGAATGAAGGGACTGGAATACCCAGAGAGGCTATCAAAACTGGAATTATTTACTCTAGAAAAAAGAAGGTTAAGGGGCGATCAAATAACTATGTATAAATACATGAGGGGACAATACAAGGATCTCTCCCAGGATCTGTTTATACCCAGGACTGCTACGTCTAGAGGAAAGAAGGTCTTTATCAACAATGCAGAAGGGGGTTCTTTACTGTAAGAGCAGTGAGACAGTGGAACTCTCTGCCTGAGGACGGGGTGATGGCAAAATCCATGGAGTTCAAGAGGGGACTAGATGCCTTTCTAGAGCGCTATGATATTACTGGATATAGACATTAGGTGACCAGCAGGTTGTTGATCCGGGTCTTACAGTCAGGTAGGAACTATCAGAGGTTGATTCAGGGATTATTCTGACTGCCATTATGGAGTCGGGAAGAAAGTTTTCCCCCAAAGGGTCTAATTGGCTTCTGCCTCTTGTCTTGGTTTTTTTTTGCCTTCCTCTGGATCAACAGGGAGGTTGAAACAGGTTGAACTAGATGGACATTGTCTTCATTCAGCCTTACATACTATGTTACTAAGTGGGGAGTGATATCCAATGGGATGATGCCCGTTTGTGGATACGGCTTAGATGTGCTGACCTGCAGGTATTTTATTTCAGATGCACAGGAGCACTATCACTCAATGCATCTCTGCATTTAATCAGTTCTGTCACACTAATTGTGAATTTCATTCAGTTCGATATGCATTTCCGTTGGACCATACAACGTCTTCAGGAACCAGACGGTCACTTAGTCTATATGAATGAAAGGACAAAGAATTGTTCTAGTCCTTCCTACATGGACCTTCCCCCCCCCCCCCAGCTATTCAATCACTGGGGAGGTTTATGAGATGAACATCATCAGAACTGATGCTATAATAATTCTTGAATTTCGGTATACTAGCAGATGGATTACAATACACAGAGACTAGGTAGCACTGCAATCTAGACAGGAAAGAACCCCAATAATAGGAGCCACTAAAAGGCTGATTCGCAAAAACGCTACTTAAGCTCAGGACTTGATCGCGCCTCTTCTTCATTCACGCGATGGCACGTGTGGGTGAACGTCAAAACACATACGCTCGTGTGAAGGAGCCCTAAAGCCTATGGCTTTATTCACACAAGTGTTTTCATGCCCGGCTGAATATTGCGACCATTTGAGGCATTGGATTTCAATGCATTCGTTCACATGGGCGATTTTGCGCCACGAGCAATAGTAGATACGCGGTTGATTCCGGCGGGCACTTTTATGCACGGATGGAAAAGATAGTTCTGGTTCTCTCTTTCAACCGATATGTGCTGGCGGTTCCCATAGACTCCTATGGGAGCTGGAAACATAGGTAGAAAATGCTAATTAAAAACGCACCCGCTCGTGTGAAGGAGCCCTAATGCTGTAGCACTGGACTAGTTGTTCATAGTTCAAAGCCAAATGATTGGAGATTATTGCTAAGAACTTTCTTCTGATCATCTTGTCATCTTCTCATAGCCAAGAATGTTAGTATTTGCTATGATGACCGGTGGCCAATGGAAATCTAATTGTCATCTGTGTGTACATGCCCACTATCACCACCCCATGACCATGCATCAGGAATGAATTCCGGTTGGTGGAGAAATTGAATCTGCCTTATTCTTATTATTGAGTATCATTTTCTCTATGCTGTAGTTAATAATGCAGCAACTAAACAAAGAGCAATGAAATGTGTAAAGAGTAGCACTCACCCGAGACCAGGCAGTCAGATGTCTCCTATGACACAGATATCTATAATAATGCATTTGTACACGATGGCACCTATAATTCATCAAAAGCCTTTCTCATAAATGAAGTAAAACATAAAGGCGAAGTACATGTCCCAGGATTGGGATACTGTTTCATCATACAAATCACTTTTATGACTTTGTTTTCATGACTTTGTTTTCATTATTCGACCAATGTCATTACAGGAAATATATTCCCCATAGCAAAAATTACATACACGTAACTAAAGGCTCAGGGGCCCTGGTGCAAAACGTGAGCTGGGACCCCCCTCTATCTGTATCTGTACCCGTACCCATACCTAAACCATGCTGCACAGAGACATAACGTGAAGCTTCTGGGCCCCAATGCAAAACCTGTAACAGGGCCCCCAACTATAATGCTTTATTCATAGTACTGGGCTCCCTGTATGGAGAAGAGAGGCCTTATGGGCCCCCTAAGGCTCCAGGGCCCGGGTGCAACCGCATCCCCTGCATCCTCTATAGTTACACCCCTGTTCCTAATCCTTGCTAATATTGTAGAGCCATGTTATGTTCATGTGGGCAAATAAGCACCAGGCCCACACGAATGTGCCCAGAAAGGCTGGATGTAACACAAACAAGGGAACCTAAAACAGAATTCAGACTAGACGTACTGACGGAAACACCAACTGGACAGAGAACTGCATACTGAGGACTAGACTGATGGACAGACATAACATAGAGACTGACAAATGACCAAAACATTCACCTTGCGTACCAGTACACATAAGCAGGTGGTATAGCTATAAAAGTCCGAGGCATTGATTTGTACATTGGCCAATGAACTTAAACTGCAATAGCTATGATTTAGGCCGGCTTCACACGAGCGTGACGGGCTCCGCTGCGGAATATTCCGCAGTGAAGCCCGTCACGGCGCCCCCCCAGAGACCCCATACTTACCAGCGGAAGATAGCGTGAAGACGCTTCCCCGCCCACCGCTGTCGCGTCATGTGACACGCCCACCGCATCACATGACGCGGCCGGCCGTGTCACGTGACACGCCGGCCGCGTCATATGACGCGGCAGCGGTAGGTGGGGAAGCGTTTTCACGCTATCTTCCGCTGTTTACAGCAGGAGATAGCGTGAACGGACGGCTTCCATTGACTGCAATGGAAGCCGTCAGCGCGTACATCCGCGGCAAATAGAGCATGCTGCGGGTGAGGACGGGAGAAATCGCGGTGCGTAATTCCGCGGTGGAATTCCGCATCGTGAGCATTGTGCTATTAGGTTCAATAGAGTCTAATAGCATGGGGCAACGCAGCGGATTTTTGCCACGAATTTACGCGGCGTAAATCCGTTCGTGGGAAGGAGGCCTAAGGCTGTATAACGCGTCACCTTGTCCTTTAATCCCTGTGCGCATGGAAATTTTTAAAATATGTACCCAATAAAGAAGTGATTTTTTTTTTAAACATTGGTGCTGCTGGATCAAACCTTCATACTTTTCAGCTTATATTTCAACCCTTCCCAAAAATCCAACTAGGGTTTATTTTTTGGGGTAGGTCTTATTTTTGGGGAAACAGGGTATTAGCTGGAATTAAAGCCCAGGACTAAGTGCCATAAATTTTCTGTGCTTGGTCCTTAAGGGGTTAAGCAAAGAACGATCTATCTAGCTCATATCTATCTATCTATGAAACCATTTCAGGGCTGGACATGGTGGTCTGAACATTTTGTGTAAACAGTATGTGATTTGAAGGCTATTGCAGCTGCTCTACAGGGCCATGAAAGTGTCTTGCATTGTGCCCCTCTACCCACCTGTTTGTGGCTATGTTTGAGTAATGTTACGCAACAGGTGGCTAGTGGCCTCCATTGTGTCTAAGGTTTTTTTTTTCCTGTTATTCTCTAAAGGGATGAGATGATTCAAAAAGCATAAGGTTTCTGCTTTATTGGTGAATTGTAATAGTTGATACCGTAATACTAGGTTTGTACACTTTTCCTATGCATTGCATGAAGTATTTAATCATTTTTAAAGGTCACTTAATTTTACTATATATGTGAGTGTCATTTGCATTCAAAGTTAGATGGGCTAAGAGGACTGCAGTCCTGGGTTGAGACAGCAGGTACAGATATAGCAGGCAATACCTTTACCTGCGAGATATGCAACGATGTTAATGTAACACACCTTCCGTGTTTCCCCGAAAATAGGACAGTGTCTTATATTAATTTTTGTTCAAAAAGGTTTAACTTTTTTACATGTATAGCTGCCTGGACACTATTTAAATTGACTTTTTTAATTAACTGTTAGCAGGGCATAATTTTGGAGTAGGGCTTATATTTCAAGCATCCTCAAAAAGCCTGAAAAATCATTTTGCATCCTCAAAAATTCTGGAAAATCATGCTATGTCTTATTTTCAGGGTAGGTCTTGTTTTCAGGGAAACAGGGTAGGCAAGTCGAGCGCATTCACTCATTTATTTGCATTGCTGTGCACATGTTGTGCAAACTGTGTACATACGTTTATCGTACCAGACAAACGTTGATGTATTGATGAATATTTGTCTAGCCCCTTACCACCATAGCCATCTTTGATCTTTACGCTTTATTCCCACGAGTGTATATCGGCCGCTGTTTTCACGGTGGGCCGATATACGCTGTGCTCTGATGCATTGGAATCCAATGCATCAGATCACATGGCCGTATTCTCGTGACGTAAAAGCGCCCGGCAGGACAACATAGTGCTGGGCGTTTTTACGTCGGGCCCAAAAGATAGTTCTAGAACTATCTTTTGGGCCGGAATACGTCGGCTGCTGCATTGGCTCCTAGCCCATGACAGCGGCCCGGAGGTGGGAGGGAGTCTAGCAGCGTCGCTGCTAAACTCCCTCCCTCTGCTCTCCTCCCTGCTCACAGGCTCACCTCTGCTCTCCTTCCCACTTGCATTTTGCAATGGGAGGGGGTGGGACAGGGGCAAAGTTAGGCTCATGAGGGTGGCTAACAGTATACAGTGCATTTGGAAAGCCTTCAGCCGCTTTCACTTTTCTACATTTTGTTATGTTGTGTTTTGGTCTTTTAGATTTTCTCCAGCATTCTGCACTCAGTACCCCAGAATGACTGAAAACAGAATGGGAGAAATTTTTGAACATTTTTTAAATATTAAAACTAACATTTTGCATTATCGTAGGTTTTCAGACCCTGTACTTAGTTGAAAAACCTGTTGCTGCGATTACAGCCTTCAGTCTTCTTGGGTATGATGCCACAAGGTCTGCTCACCTGGATTTGGGGAGTTTTTGCCATTCTTCTCCACAGATCCTCTCAAGCTCTGTCAGGTTGAATGGGGGCCATCTGTGGACAGCCATTCTCTGGTCTCTGCAGATATGTTTGATTGGGTTCAAGTTATAGCTCTGACTGGGCCATCCAGGGACATTCACAGAGTTGGCCTCATGTCCACGGGCATAATAAGGCCTGCTCGGATATTTGATGCGGATTTCCGCAGCGAATGATCTTTAAGGCCTCCCGTCCACGGGCAATATGTCACTGCGTCATCCCCGGCAATAATCCGGCTGCTGGTAACGCAGTGAACACTTTCCATAGACTTAACTATGGAAAGCACAGCCTGGCGTCCATGAGCAGAGAATCATTGCGATTCTCCGCTTGCAGGATCCAAATTGCGGCATGCTGCGATTTGCTGCGATTCTCCGTGGTGATCCTATCTGTCAGATAGGCTCACGGTGGAGACCTGTCATTTCTCCCCCCTACTCACCCGCGGCAAAATATCGCTAGCGATATTTCGCCTCGCCCGTGGGCAGGCAGCCTAAATTGTATTTTTTTGGCTTGTAGGAGATCACAGATTGCGGATTTTTCACGCGCGGATGTACGCGGATGCACTGTGGATCATTCTCGCGTGAAAAAAAATGCAATCCCACATTCAAGCCTTTTCCCCACCTTCTTAATTGAATTTGACCTTCAAAACCGTAGTGCATCTGCAAATGTATTTGTGGATGCACTGCGGATCTCCCGCACCCACAGAGATCAATGAGGTCCATCGCGTGATCTGCGTTAAAATGGAGCATGCTGCATTTTTTTTCCTGCTCGTGAAATCCGCAAATCGAAATAAATCACATCCGCGGCTGTTAAATTAACCGGGGATGGTCAATGATTCCCTATGGGAAAATTGATCTGCGGATTTCATGCGCAGGAGACACGCACGGATGTGCTAAATGAATTATGCCCGTGGACGTGAGGCCTAAGCCACTCCTGTGTTGTCTTGGCTAAGGGTCATTGTCTTGTTGGAAGGTGAACCTTCTGCCTAGTCTGAGGTTCCTTGCGTTCTGGATCAGGTTTTCATTAAGAATATCTCTTTACTTTGCTCCATTCCGCTTTTTATCAACCCTGACCGGTCTCCCTATACCAGCCGCTGACCCCCTTCCCCACTGCATGCTACTGCCTTAATGCTTCCCTGTAGGGATGGTATTGGGCAGGTGATGGGCAATGACTGGTTTCCTCCAGACATAATACTTAGAATTGTGGCAAAAAAGTTCAATCTTGGTTTCCTCAGACCAGAGAATCTTGTATCTCACAGTCTGAGAGTCCTTTTGGTGCTTTTTGGCAAAGGCAAACTCCAGGTGGGCTTTCGTGTGTCTTTTACTGATGAGAGGCTTCTCTCTGCCATAAAGCCCAGATTGATGGAGTGCGTCAGTGATGGTTGGCCTTCTGGAAGTTTCTTCCATCTGCACACAGGATCTTTGGCTCTCAGTAATTGACCATTGGGTTCTTGGTCACCTTTCTTACCAAGACCCTGTTAGGGTTTCCTGTCTGGGACCTGTTGTTCTACATATATTTCCAGCAGTGCAACTCCACAGGTGGGGGTTGATTGAGCTGGCCAATACCTCTGGTCTGTTGCTCATGGACCTGTGATGTTGGCTTGCGGGCTTAAATATCTTGGCCAAAATACAAACCAATACCGAGTATTGTATCTATTTACATCTGTATTAGGCCCGTATGAATAAGTCCTGTACGTCATTTTGTCAGTCTGGCTTATGTCTGTTTTCCGTTATATGTCAAATCCACCCATCCACTGGTTGTTGGACACTCGGTTTGTTTGTTTTAGCCATCCGCGGGTGGGTGAATGCTAGGACCTTGTTTGTCAGTTTATCAGGTATTTGTGTATGTGTGCTCTTTTGCTCGGTGTTTCGTGTGCACATTGGTGCAGTATTTCTGGTTCGGAACTAGCACACCCGGTTTGGATGTGTCATAATAATCCGCCTTGACTTTGCACCGGAACCCTGTGTGTTGGGTGCCTGTGTCTCCGGAGACCACTCTTTTTCAGCCCTTGAACTACCCATCAGTGGCACAGATGTTAATGGGTAGTTTAAGGGCTAAAAGGCATAAGGACAGTCAGTGTAATTACCTCCTGCAGGGGAATCCTTCTCCTCCTGCTACAGGGATCCCTCGTTCTCTATTTGCCGGCCGTCTCGCTTAGTCTCCCATAGGAGTCTATGGAAACTCCTGCGCAGGGCACACCAAAGATAGGACTGGTCGTTTCTTTTCAAGCAGCAGAGGATTTGAGTTACTGAATTTGAGTTGCTAAGGTCATTTTTTTTTGACGGAGCGATTTTTGGGCACAGCTAAAACTCCTCCGTCGACATGTTTCTATAGGAAACCATTGTTTCTAATAGTCGCGATTTTTTGGCGCTCCTACATCGCGTCATAATAACGTTCGTGTGAAAGAGCCCTTAAAACACTGCGTTTTTACAGACGCCAGTGTGAGAGTTGCCTAAGGGCTCCCACACACTTGCGATTGCGTTTTTTGTTAACACGATTGTCAATGGGACTTTCTAATGTTAAAAACGCAACGCAATGCACCAAAAACACAGTTGCTTGCTCTTGTGTTTTTTTACAATAGAAAGTCCCATTGACAATCGCGTTAACAAAAAACGCAATCGCAAGTATGTGGGAGCCCTAAGGGTTTAATGTTGTACAATCATAGACTGTAGAAGAAATATTCTCCAATACATCAAGCAATCACCAATAAGTAATCACTGAGTTAGCAAAATCCAAACAATTACTATAACTATTCCAGCAATTTCACATAATGGCCCCAGCGATCTCTTAAATGTTTATTTATGCACAATCAATATTCCAAAGGATAAACAACAATTCAGCCTCGTTTACACAAGCTAATTATCATTCATTACCAATGCTCATTATCATTTCCATTGGACCAGTAATCACTGCATTTAAAGGGCCATAGCTCTGGCAGATTCCATAATTCTCGAATTAAACAGGACATTTACATATGTCTAATAACGATGGAATATTCTGATAAAGGTCTTCGTGACTTCATCTCTATAGGTTTTTTATTCTAGCTATTCAAAGCTCTGAAATTACTTTGGAAGCAGGTGGGGAGTGGGGTGGGGGGGGGGGGGGGGCAAGTCAAGCTTGGCTTCAGTAACTAAACCTTCAAGTTATGCTGGCAATTCATCTGAAACATGAGCATGCCAATGACCAAATCTGAAAATCCCCAAACAGCTGCATGGGCTTTGACATGTATTGCCAGACAACAGGCAGCTTCAAGCCTCTTCATTTTATCTCCACAGATTGAAACAAAAAAAGTCAGGCTTCTATGTGTATAAATGAAAAGGTCAAAGCAATACATTGTTGACTAGTAGAAGAGTAAACTAATAGTGTAATCCTTTATCCTCAGTATAGCCATTACCCAGTCCGTAATCTACTGGGTTTACCTTGTTATGCATTGTTACCCTATAAACAATTGGAAAGACATTTTAACACAATGTAACCCATCCTCAAGTGTTTGCCCAGTCTCAAACACTCCAATCACAAGCACACTTTGGGCCGGTCGTGGAGGATCCCATACCGTTAAAGTTGTTTATGAATGTTTACTTAGTGGATCTGATTTTGTTAAGCACAAGACTCTCCCCCCCAAAGAAAAAAACCACAACAACACATAGCTCTCCCGGTCCAGAGCTGTAAGTGGACTCAATATAACTACACATATGAGACAACTTACATTGGAACTACAAGGCTGAATGGCACAGCAGCACAACTCTCTTGGATCTATTTAGCCATATGTTTTGCTAAAAGTTAATGTTGTCTAAATGGTGTAGCTGTAGTTGGGATCGGGCCCTAAGCCAATGGGCTCGCAGCCCCCCCTCACCACACTAGGCAGCTGTAGGTGCATTGATTAGTGATGGGTCAGTTGTGAAGGATCTGAATGAGCCAACTCTATAAGCTAGCTCCTTAAGAGAATGATGGGAGCCAGATCCCATTTGAGAGCCAGAAGCAGCTCTTTTATGTCATTTGTATGGGGCCTCGTTCAGACGAGCATGCTTTTAGCACATTAGAGGCGCACAAAAGACTCACTCCTAACTGCTTGAAAAAGTGTGTGATTTCCAGCTCTCAAGTCCCGAGGTCGAATATCCCGTTCACACAATCGGAGGTGCGTGTTATACAGCTCCCATAGGAGTCTATGGAAACTACTGCACATCGCACACCAAAGATAGGTCAGGTCCTATCTTTTCAGGCAGCACGGATCTCAGATGCGAGCTTTGCAGTTGCATGTCCTATCTTTGTTAGGTATGAGTGCAGCGTCCCGTAGGGTGACCCTGGACACAGGGCGTAAGTTGAGGACCTGGGAGTTAAGTTGGTGGCTTGTCATGGCGGCACTTACCAAGCTCCCTCCCGGTCTGTAGCCTCGGCCAGGGCAGAGCTGGGCCTCCTTCCCTCTGAGAGAGATTCCCAATAAACTTATAGGTATAGGGGTATAGGGGTTGTAACGGGTGACGCCACTATTCTTTTACCCACTGTAAGAACCTCGGCGGTAAATAAAGGACTCGTATAACGTACCTCAGGTCCCTGTGAACAGTCAGGGCCTTGCAAAACTTTCCTTGCAATAAACACTGGGGGGAAGGCACAATTTACACAAAATTGACGTGCAGGCAGACAACCATGGGATAGTACCTCTACACGGTGATCACAGGCACAGGATGGTAGAATTAAAGTACGTCTATGCGCTGATCCCAAGGCACAGAACGGCCACATAGGAAAAGCAGTAGAGGAGTACCTCTGCACATGGATTTGGCCTTGACTCAACACCAACACGCTCACGTTCTCTCTCTTTTGGGACTCTCATTCCTCCACGGTCATTGGCACACAGAAGATCAGGAACCGCTCTTTCTCCTCCATTCTTCACCACATGGGAGTTGAAGGCACCCCCATGTGACTGGCACTCTCAGGAACCCAAGAGAAGAACCGCTCTCACACATTCCTATTTATATTCTCACTCATACCACATGACAGGACATAAATGATACATTGCAAGCATCTCCCAGGGTCATGCAAACACTTAACCTCTCACTTGCTGCAGCTCTGCAATACATAAAAAAAGAATGACTACACACTATTGCACAGTGCACCTACAAAAGACAGACATGTATGACATTATGGAGGGGGCCAGAAATGGATATACTGGGCCACTACACGGGTATTTAGTGCGTCTAAAATTCCTTCATCTTAACGGTTCTATAGGAAACCATTGGTTCTAATAGACACAATTTGTTTGCGCGCCTCTAATGTGCTAAAAGCACACTCGTCTGCACGAGGCCTGAGTGTTGAGCAGATTTCTCATTATGCAGCTACCCCAGAGTAAGGTCAACTGGGAGGGGCCAGCAGAGAGATAATGTCAGGGTGTGTCTCTCCCCAAACCAGTCACTCACACAGTGTAACAGTGTATGTCATGATGGTTAGATGCACTAGGGCTGGTCTCTGCTTCCTGGTGCAGATAGTAGTGTGATGCAGTTCACAGCTCAATAAAGTCAAGGGCACACATGTCAAACACATGGCCAATGGCCCAAATACAGCCTGCCGCCTCATTTTATGTGGCCCGCTGGACATGCATTAAATCTTAAAGGGGTTATCCCGGCAGCGCCCAACGCGATACACTAGGGTCGGAGCAAAAGCGCTGCTCAGACTCCTGTGTAGTGGCCGGCGCTTGTAATTGCAGGACAGCTCTCATTGAAATCAATGAGACCCCAGCATGCAATTACAAGTGCCGACTAGAGATGAGCGAGCATACTCGCTAAGGCAAACTACTCGAGCGAGTAGTGCCTTATGCGAGTACCTGCCCGCTCATCTCTAAAGATTCGGGTGCCGGCGGGGAGAGCGGGGAGGAATGGAGGGGAGATCTCTCTCTCACTCTCTCTCCCACGCTCCCCCCTGCTCACTCCCATAACTCACCGTGACAGGAAAAGATAGGTCTGGACCTATCTTTGGCCAGAATACGGCGGCTGGGGGTTCCATAGACTCCTATGGGAGCCTATGGGTGCTGCAGGAAAAGGGAGGTGGGAGGGAGTTTAACAGTGGCTCTGCTAAACTCCCTCCTGCTCTCCGCTCCTTGCAGCCGGCAAGGGGCGGAGAGGTTGCGGGAGTTTAACACGGTAGCTCCTGCCCCATCCTGCCCCCTCCCTTTGCCGGAGAGGGGCATAGAGAGGGAGAGAAGGGGGAGGGACGCCCCCTAGACGCCCAGGTAGAGGATAGTGATAAGGACACTGCGAACTGGAAACCCAGACAGCTGTGTTGTATTCTGGTGTACATGTACTGTGTTGAGGATATCACCTGTGCTGTGTGCAAATAAAGCTGGCAGAAACCAGAGTTTAAAAAAATCTGGTCTCCTGAGTCCATGTTAGAGTGGCGCAATTCATCTGATAGAAGAAGACGGCAGACCCCGTAAGGGAGTAATATATGAATACACTTTCCCACATGCATTCACATTCTGCCTAATCACAGCAGCATCCAGATTTCTTTCTTTTCTTTCTAGAACTTCGTTATTAAGCACAGAGAAGACAGTTAAAGAGACCCTGCCACCAGACCCTAGCACCATCTTGGCGGATGCCGGGTGAAAGACTTTGCGGAGAGCACAATGAAATTGGATATGAGAGGGGTGCCGTATCTGGCGAAATCAGCAGCGGATACACAGCTAATTACAAGTCAAAATCTGCACCAAGGTTGCAAATTTTGACTCTGTTTTGGATGCAGAAATGCGGCAGAATTTTCGGCTGTGGAAACCCTAAGGATTATTCAATGTGAACATTGCATAGTCATTGAGCCCAGTAGCAGGTATAGCACATATAGCAGGGCTGGGAAGGGGGATCACAGTTTACACTGAGCCTACAAAGGAATTTTCAACAGATAACAGCTCAGGGGCTTCTGCAATAACAGGATCATATTAGTGGTGGTGAGGGAGGCCCTTGGGCCCCTACAATTGCAACCCCTATGACCACTATTGTTACAGCCACGGCTCAGGGAGGGTGGTACCACCTGTCTGTACACTTGCACATTGGCAAGTTCAGTGCCTCAGATTGTCTGGGGCCCCCTTGCAGAAGGGGCCCCTAGGAAATTGCTCAGTTTGCCCCCCTTCCCTAATACCAGTCCTGCCTGAGTCTGTGAGTTTCAAGGCTGTGACAGCATCATGTGCACACAGTTACTGTGTTTTAGGCTGGCTCCAGAAGTGGTTGTTCATTTCTGCATGGTTTACATGCAGATTTTGCCAATGACTTGTAGTAGATTTAACCCTTTGCATTGCAAAGGGTGAAATTCAGAGTGAAATTTCACAACATACCCACAAGTAAATTAGCATGCTTGAATGTGGGTGTTGAATAGGGAAGAAGGGGACAGACATTCTCCAAATAGGAACAGGTTCCATTACCAGGACGGTGACCGATCAGATATTTAATTGAATCATAGAATGGTAGAGTTGGAAGGGACCTCCAGGGTCATCGGGTCCAACCCCCTGCTCAGTGCAGGATTCACTAAATAACCTTAGACAGATGGGTGTCCTGCTTCTGTTTGAACACTTCCACTGAAGGAGAACTCACCACCTCCCATGGTAACCTGTTCCATTCATTGATCACCCTCACTGTCTAATACCTAATCTGTGTCTCCTCCCTCTTAGTTTCACCCCATTGCTTCTAGTCTTTCTTTGTACAAATGAGAATAGGGCTGATCCCTCTGCACGGTGACAGCCCCTCAGATATTTGTAGACAGCTATTAAGTCTCCTCTCATCCTTTTTCACAAGCTAAACATTCCCAGATCCTTTAACCGTTCCTCATAGGACATGATTTGCAGACCGCTCACCATCTTGGTAACTATTCTCTGAACTTGCTCCAGTTTGTCTATGTCTTTTTTAAAGTGTAGTGCCCAGAACTTGACACAGTATTCCAGATGAGGTCTGACTAAGGAAGAGTAGAGGGGGATAATTACCTCACGCGATCTAGACTCCATGCTTCTCTTAATACATCCAAGAATTGTGTTTGGCTTTTTGGCTGCTGCATCACATTGTTGACTCATGTTCAGTCTATGATCTATTAGTATACCCAAGTCTTTTTCACATATGCTGCTTAGCTCAATTCCTCCCATTCTGTAAGTGCTTTTTTCATTTTTCTTGCCCAGATGTAGGACTTTGCATTTCTCCTTGTTGAATACCATTTTGTTAGTCGCCACCCACTGTTCAACTTTTTCTAGATCTTTTTGAATACTCTCTCTTTTCTAGTGTTAGAGATCCCTGCTAACTTTGTGTCATTGGCAAATTTAATTAGTTTCCCCTAAATTCCCTCCTCTAGATCATTCATAAAAATGTTCAACACCACTGGGCCTAAGACAGAGCCTTGTGGTACCCCACTTGATACATTCTTGACACATTCTTTATGGCATATACAGTACTTTTGATATACCATAAATGTCTCAGTTGGCAATGCCTCATTAAGTTTTATTCTGGCTATGAAGTGCTTTAATTTGATAATGTGGCTCTCAGGCCAGAAGAGGTTGTGTACCTCTGTTCTAGTACATTTTAGGCCTGCTTTCTGTGTTATGGAGAAGAGAGTCCATGTGGAAGGCAACAAACTGCCTTCAGGGGTGAATAATGCATTACTTTGATAGATTGGCCTTTTATGGATGCAGTGATACCAAGTATATTTTTGTGTATTTTTATTTAAATTGTTTTACTTTAAATGTGGGAAAAAGGGATATTTTGAACTTTTTTATTACATTTTTTTTTGTAATAAATTGTTTTTAAACTAATTCTTACATTTTTTTCACTTGCGATTGTTTGATTGCTCCTGCGGTATAAAGTAATAATATAGTAGTATTACATCATATAGCAATCTGATAGGTAGTCTATCAAGCCACGCCACAGGCATGACTTGATAGTCATTCTGCAATAGCAGCTCTGGGGGCTTTCAGAACACTCCCGGCTCCCATTTCAGTCGAAAAATATACTGCAATCTCATTGGGGGGGCTGTTCTGAGCCCCGAACTTCTAGCGCAGCATGTGTCCCGTGTTGCCTGTGTATGTCCGCACCACACCAATACTATCCTATACAGAGATATATTATATTGAGTTGATGGCATTCATTCTTTATTCTTTTGTCTATTTTCATTTGTTCGGCTTATGGACATCCTTAAGGCGTATTTAATAAGGGCTACCTTTTAATACTAGTTCGTCTCTGAGGCTTTATTCACACGGGCGTATATCGGCCGCCAATTAAAGCGGCCATAGAGGGGAGGTGGGAGGGAGTTTAGCAGTGTGACTGTTAAACTCCTTCCCCCTTCTCTCCTCCTCTCCGCCCCTTGCCGACAGTTTGTAATAGGAGAGGCGGGACGGGAGCTGGAACTAGTTGCTAAGCTCCCACCCTGTCGCGCCTCCTCCCATTGCTGGCAGCCGACAAGGGGCGGGAGGGGGTGGGAGATTAGCACACTGGCTCCTGCCCCGTCGTGCCTCCCCCTTTTGCCGAGAGCCCGCGAGGGCCTGGAAAAGGGGAAGGCAGTTTAGCAGAGCTAAACTGTCTGCCCCCACACAACGTCAATCCGGGCTCGGCATATATGCATCGGGCTCGGGCTGTCTGAACAAGCACACAAACAGCAGATTTGTGCGCACGTAAAAACGTCTACGCCCGTGTGAAAGAGCCCTGAGATCCTTATGATTCTAGGCTTCATGTTTCATTGCACCTCCTGACAGTCACTTAGTCAGTCAGTAAACTATTGTTTCTACAAAGGGGCAATTAAGTCACCCAAGTACACCAATCACAGGAAAGACCTGTTACAATGTCCGCAATATTTGTGCATGCTGAACGTAGAAAATAGAACCCATTGATTTCAGTGGATCCGTTCACATGCACGTATTTGGCATGCGCAATTCAGTTGTGCAAAAAAATATGCAACATGCTCTATTTTCCTGCACATTTACACAGGGAGAGAAGACATCTGGAACTCATTAAACTAATTGCTTATTTCAATGGCTGTTTTGCACATGCAATTCTGCACGATTTGCATGCGCAAAAAGTATAATAAAAATGCATGTGCACACTAAGTACGCAATGACCATTCCACAAAAACATAACGCAAATGTGCGTGTAACTATGCATATGCTCGTGGGAATCTGGCGTAAGGCCCACTTTACACAAGAGACTGCAAATTTGCGCGCACCTCAGGGGGAATTTTGCAGACTGAACAAGGCTTTTTTTGCTCGTGTATCGGCGTATTTTGCTGTACTTTTACCACCAGCGGGCATGTTCAGTCCCCCCCCCCCCCCCCTATTGATTTCTATGGGGACTTCTGGTGCGCAAATATTCAGAAAAGTAAAGCATGCTGCTTTCTTAGTGCAACTGAAATGCGCAATCAAAATACGGAAATGTGAACGGACCTATGGAAATCAGTGGGTTCTGTTCTCTGCGTATGATGCACGTAAAGTTTGTACGCGCAAATAAGTCTATTTGGATCCAGCCTAAGAGAGTGCTTTACAGTGTGAACATCATAATGACAATAGAAGAGATAGCTGCAACTCTTTACTGCGCTACTAGTCCCAAATGTGTAACCAGTGCTCCATCTAGTGGTGATTATAGTTATTACAAGACTGACTCTGTATAGGACCAAATTACGGAGCGTTTAGATTACGTTTTGTGGCATTTTACATTGTCTTTCTTTCATTTTTTTTTTTTGGTGCATAAAAATGGAACAGACAGATGTTTGCTGCGCGTGAACAGGAAAATGTCAATTCCTATTCATACACTTCTGTAGTATTTTTGTTTTTTGTTCTGTCACAGAAGAAATGGTGCAGTCAGCAGCATTATTTGTTTGGTTAAAAACCTGAAACTAGAGATGAGCGAGTATACTCGCTAAGGCACATTACTCGAGCGAGTAGTGCCTTAGCCGAGTATCTCCCTGCTCGTCTCTAAAGATTTGGGGACCGGCGCGGATGACAGGTGAGTTGCGGCGGGGAGCAGGGGGGGGGGGGGAGAGAGGGGGAGCAAGATCTCCCCTCCGTTCCTCCCCGCTCTCCCCCGCTGCTCCCCGCCCGCCCTTGAATCTTTAGAGACGAGCGGGGAGATACTCGGCTAAGGCACTACTCGCTCGAGTAATGTGCCTTAGCGAGTATACTCGCTCATCTCTACCTGAAACCTAACAGAATGGAACTACATTGAAAGCTTTCTGTTTGCTTTCCGCTTTTTTAAACCCATTGAAATCAATAGGGAAAAATTGAAAGCGTTTATTGCTGATTTAGTTCCCTTTCCACACAGAGGATTGATTGCAGGAGTTATTGCTGCTGATAGCTATCTGAACCAAACAACGGAGCGAGTGTTGGAGCGCGGCGATGTGTGCCTGATGTAAAGTGGGGTAGTTTTAAGTGTGTGTGACTCCTTCAGAGGGAAAGACAAGCTGCAAATCACAATGAGGTAAATATTACAGGGACTTCAACTTTCCAGGAATGAACTGGGAAGCCAAAACCTGCGGATCTCATAAAGGTCACAACCTTCTGTCAATAACTAAAAATAAATATCTTACCCAACTTGTGCAAGACCCAACTAGAGACACGGCCATTTTGCACTTACGGTTAACCCACAGGACCTGACAGAATAACATGGTCTCATGGAGTCTTTTGCCTTCCTCTGGATCAACATTGGGAGGGAAGCTGGATGGACATATTTTTTTTTTCATCCCTTCACACTGTGTTACTATGTTATCTGCTCCAAAAAGGGAACATAGAAATAGAACTATAACTGACAGCCCTAATGGAAGTGTGAATGCCACCTAAATGTTTTTTTCAGATAAAGTCAACAAAGAAGTGTCATTGTGTGTTTATTTGTAACAACTGCAATACATTAAATTTATCAGCTCTTCTCCTAATTAACAGCCTGCAAAAAATTGTAAAGGAATATATGCTTTCCCTTTTTTGCCTTTTGTTGCATAAAGTATTTATAAACCCACATTTACAGCCATTATCTTCACGTTGGGTCTATGTTGCTGCCAATAGATAGGCAGATAGATTTTTGAGTGAGCATAAAATCCATCGTTCAGCCGGAGAGAGATAGCACGGACTGCACGCTGTGTTCTCCACCGGAGCGGCTGATTACATTGTATTCAGCTGACAGCCCTTGGCAGCCCATGTGAAGACAATGCAGCTGAGTGCAAAGTCCAGACCACATGCTGGGATTTGCAAGCAGCTGCTGGAGGCTCAGTTACACACGAATAAAGCCGATTAAGTGCTAATGCTTATTATTGCCCATTAGTACCTTATGCAAAATGATCCCTAAAACTGTCAATCTTTCAATCGTTTTAAAGATTGTCTTTGCGTGTAAATGGGCAGATAGATAGATAGATAGGTTGTAGAATATTTCATGAAAAATGTAACTATTTAAAAGCAGCCCCACATAAAGAGTGCATTGTCCTAAATCTTATGAGAATTCATGATAAATTAGAAATAAACATTAGAGAAAGCAAAAGGCAGTAGGGTCTCCCAGAGAAGCCACACAGTATATGGTGGCGACCATTGGGAGCAGAGAGAGACCTGGGCACTATCGCCATGCTGCGGGAATAGTGAGAAAAGAGGCCACTGAAGCAGCTCTGATGACCGAAGGGTGAAGGAAACGGCAAAAGGGCCCAATGACTAGGGGCTGAACATGATGCAGCGCTGCGTGGAAGGAAACAGTACTCAGTCTTCAAAGAAGCAGATGGCGCCATGAACCTGAGACGACGAGAGCTGCAGGATATGAAAGATGGGTCTGATGAAGTTAGTGTGCGCACACTGTTAGGGACTATGACGGATGGATATATACTGGGGGGGAGTCTCGCCAAGGGGGCCATAGTTATGCTGGGACTGTAGTTAATGGGGAAGTGAAGTTATGAGAGTTATATGACATTCATTGAAAGGATGCGTAAAACAATGTGCGAGGGACAGAAATGTAACTTGTAGCTTCTGGGCCCCAATGCAAAATCTGTAACAGGGCCCCAACTATAATGCTTTATTCATAGTACTGGGATCCCTATATGGAGAAGAGAGGCCTTATGGGCCCCCCAAGGCTCCTGGGCCCGGGTGCAACCGCATCCCCTGCATCCTCTATAGTTACGCCCCTGGCGAGGGACAAGGCAGTTTGAGTAAAAGTGCTATGCGCCAGTAAAAGATTACATGGGATGAGCAGGAGACGTAGTTTGCACTTACAGTGCTTTGAGTCTGAAGTGACGCGAGACTCCCACATGGGTAATGTACCCTGGCACCTAGGGTGCGTCTGACCACAAGATTAGTCATGGATCATTTCACAAACAGGCTGTTATTATAGAAATACCTGCTGGTCTAACCTTGTGATATGAAAAAGAGTAGAATGCATGTGCTAAGTATATCTTTCTCCAAGTTTATCAAGCCGCTATGGTGAACAATGGAGGAATGGTAAAATGAAGAAGAGAAACTGATGATATTAAATTTACAGATACAAAAAAGTTTGATTAAACAGATCCAGGTGAAAATTGTAACCGTAGAAGAAAAAAAAAAAAAAACAACGAAAAAAGTATAAAAATATACAGAAAGACAAATACCCCCACCCCCAAAAGTCCATTCCTCTCTCAATCCTCATGTGGCAATATTAGACATTGCGCATGACATTAACATGTTAGGTACCCCATAACAATAATATGCTCCATGCAGAATGTATGTTACCCGAAGCACACAATAATTCCCCCCAGCCACCGAAAGCTGCAGGGGCACCACCCCATGTATGAGATGAGTTGAGTACTGGGCCTCAGGTGGAGCCCCTTCCCAAATGCATGGGGCGGCAGTTCAGCTGCCTGCACACAGGCAAGTACTGGCAATCTGCCAGACTGGACAGATTCCCAGTGGGCCATGCTGCCTGGTATCATAAACTTGCTAGCGCCGCCTGTTGATCCTCTGGCTGAATTTGAAGTTAAGTGTCTCTGCATCTTTAGGCCATAACTTCTATAGTTCTTCGGTGGACATTTAAAAGCTTGTTTTTTGTGGGATGAGTTGTATTTTTCTAATACCATCTTTTTAAGGTACATCTAATGTATTGTATAACTTTTTTTTTTGGAGGCGGAGAATTGTGAAAAAAATAAATAAATTCTGCCATTGTTATTAGGATTTCATTTTTAAATGTTCGTACGTCCATGGGAAACCAGCCTTTTGATGATGCCTCGTAAAAAGGTGTATACTCAGAATAAGACCCCTTAGTGACTGCTTTTAAAAGGCATGTTGGCAGTCACTAAGGGGTTAAAGGCTATGGACAATCATTTTTGAAGTAAAAATGTTCCTAAATGTTGTCTTCTGCAGCTTCAGGCCACTCTCACACACACGGTCGGCAAAACGGTGCATTAAAACATGTGACTAGTTTTGCGCGCCGTGATTGGCCAGGCGATAAAATCATACTGATTTATGCAAATTGTATCAGGTCATCCCAACCCAATTTTGTAGCAAAAAATAAATCGTTTTACTAATAAAAGGGGTATGTTTGTGTTTTCTTCTATTAATGTGGCTTAGTTGTTGGCACTGTTGCCCCTCAATGCTGGGGTCCCAGATTCACATTCCATCAAGGGTAACATCTGCATGATATTTGAAAAACTCCATCCAGAGGTTGGCCTTAGTCCGTTTTAAATCTACAACTCCAGCCCTGCATAGCATAAGCATTAACATGTGAGCCACCACACGTGTGTCTAATACAAAGGAGGAGGACAGCAAGAATACAAAGAACAGAAAAACCCCAGCTGTCACCCTTGGGCAGATTGAAACCTACAAAAACTGCCTTGTGGTCATAAATTAGCTGATAAAAACATGCAGAAGAGAAAGAAGAGGAAAACTGAGCTGTTAGTCCAGCTTCACTGTGAGATCTTCTATTTTGCCTTAGACTGCAGTGTCTGTACACAGTGATATGCAGAAGCTGCAGAAGACAATTGGTGCAATATTTTGTGTCCATAGCCTTTAATTATACGCTCAACGGTTGCAACAGTGTCGTGGCATGGTGGCCGTGATGTAGAAACAGACTGGTGCCATAGCAGCCCAACCCATGTTAACATGCTTTCGGCACATGCGTCCTGTCACTGCATTAGTACCTTACGTGTTGTTTGTAGGAAATCCCTATTGGTTTCCTGTCATTGCAGAGGGCCTCTTGGGCGTCTGATATTGATAATCCCCATGTGTTTTATGTTTCCCCTGGCCGTCTAATCGGCCATGATGGAAGTATATATATTCCAACCTCTCCTCTTGCAGAGACCTGATTATTCATTTGAAGTTGGTAGAGATCTGGTCTGAACTTTCTGGGTTCAGCCATTTGTCAGATACGTTGCTGGTGCTCTTGTTTTATATAGTGGTGTTATATCTTCCTTATACAATGTTGTGCTAATAGTTATTTCCATCTGTTTATTAGGATTCCCGGTTGTCACCTAGGGACAGTTTAGGGGGCCCAGGTTCTGAACATGAAGCTATCCTCATTAAGACGATCGCCCGCCGTTGGCAGGGTATTTGCCATCTTAGCACTTTAGGATTAGATTTACGTTTTTCTCCTCTTGTTGTGTTTGATTGGTGATTGTTGTGTTTTCTGCATTACTTGTTAGGGTATACTAGGTATTAGTATTATTTATAGTACCAGTTTTTCTGGTGGTGCAATGCACCACTTATAGTATAATATAGTGAATGACATCATCACATGTAACTAAGTGAAGGACCTGTGAGGACGGTTGGCGTTGGTCAAAATATTGAAGGACCTGTGATCAGGGGCGGACCTCAGAGCTCCAGTGATTCAGCTGCTCGCTGAGGGGAAATCGTAGTTGGGATAAAGGACCTATGATGACTTCACCATCATTTGATCAGGGGCGGAGCTTGTAACTCACGCGATGAAGGACCTGTGATGACACCACCATCATGCGATCAGGAGCAGAGCATGTAACTCACTCAGTCACTCACGGACAAGTAGTCATTAGTACTTCAATTTGTCCCATGTGGATACTGCTTTCGTGCAGTTGGAGTGTGGTGCTTTGACACTCAGCTTGGACAGAACACTTCCATTTTATTATGTCATGTTCAACAATATACGGTTACATAATTATATTTACAACTCACCTGTAGGTAAATGACAACCAACCAACTATACAATTTGTTAGAAAAATAATTTAATCATGACCGCTTGAACAATTACTGAGCCAGGCACAAATGTTTTTAGGATGAGAATGGTAAAATTTAAAACAAAAACGCAGGGTTTCTAGTCTGCTGAGTCCCGTATATGCAAATAAATGTATCTATGCAGGTATATATCTGAAAGAAAACCTGTTCATTCAGTGTCTTACCCTGGATGCCTTTAGATGCTTGCTAGAGATGAGCGAGCGTACTCGCTAAGGCAAACTACTTGAGCGAATAGTGCCTTATGCGAGTACCTGCCCGCTCTTCTCTAAAGATTCGGGCTCCAGTGGTGGGCGGGGAGCGGGGGGGGGGGGGGGCTGAGGGAGAGAGAGATCTCCCCTCCGTTCCTCCCCGCTCTCCCCTGCCGCTCCCCGCCCCCTGCCGACACCTGAATCTTTAGAGACGAGCGGGCAGGTACTCGAATAAGGCACTACTCGCTCGAGTAGTTTGCCATAGCGAGTACGCTCGCTCATCTCGAATGCTTACTACGCTTTTGGCATGTTTTGTCCACTTTCAGCAGATCCATTGTAGAAGTTATCTCACAATTCTTTATGGCTCCATATGTAATTCTTTATGGTTTCCAATATCTCAGCTTGTTGCAACTAAATGGCAGTCTGTATTGTTCACTTGCAGGGGAAGACAATCTGTCCTGATCGTTTCATGCTCTCACAAGTGCGCCGCTTGTTACAGTGAAGGTGCTTTTAGATGGAAGAATTATCGTTCAACAAGTGTTCAACCGAACGAAAGTGAATGATAACTGTTCGGTCTAAACGCGAGCCAACGACTGAATGACGAATGAGAATTGTTCGATTCTTGTTTGTCCAGTTTCTGCAGGCATAAAGATCATCGTTGGCTCGTTCACTTCTCGTTCCGTTTAAAACACGAATGTGAAACACTGAACAAGAAGTGAACGATTCTCGCTGAACAAGTCAATGCGCCTGTTTACCGAGGCTGGATGGGAGCGAACGAGCTGGTGATCATGTCAGGAGTTCTTTCTCTTGTGCAAATGAGGTCATGCTATCTAAAAGGAGCCTTACAGTAGTGTCATCCGTGTTTACCTACAACAAGCAGTGGTCCTGCGTGATCTTCACAGAACCAGGACAGATTTTCTTGCAGTGGTAGAAGAAAACAATACAGAGAGTCCGAATCAATGAAGAGATGTTGGACCTGTGATTAATTATTACACAAAGCATATATTAGAAAATCATATATATTTTCGTTATACAATGAATTTGCTTTATTTGCTGAAACTGTAAAATCTTTTAAGCTTTAGAGCATTGTATTAGAAGATATCACTTTGGTCATTGGTGTGATTGTTATAGGTGTTGTCTGATTCCACAGCACTTCTTTCACTATCCTCGTCTCCAGCGCCGGGGCTCTGAGTCGGTCCACTGATTACTTTTTCCAGTGCCTCAGAATCTAAGGTTTCCATTGGAGATCTGACTTTAGCTTCTTGTCCATCATCAAGCATTAAAGAAGAGCCATCCCCCTCTGTCTGAGTCATGTTTGGTAAGGCAGTCGGTGGTCTTTCACGCAGTCTTTTCTTTAGTTCCTCCTCCTTTGTCTGCAATATTTCATTACTACAGTTCATGCCAACCAAACAAGTTACAGAGAACAGTCAAGGCAATGTTACCTCATTTCATTTTATGCAGTGTTAGGATATTAGCGAGCTTTCACATGTACTGGAATATTCTGCAACATATTCCGCCATGCCAATCAGAACCAAAATCTGCATGGCTAACATTTTGACACGGATTTGCAGTGAAATTAAACCATTTGCAAATCCCCATGTTAGACTTGCAGATTTGGGTTTGGATTTGTCTGTGTTGTTTTTTTTTTATAATTTCTATGTTCTAAGAAAAGATGGAGAACAGGGTAGATATAATGAAATACATGAATATAACTTCCCCCAAAATTTATCTCAACTCAAGTACTATTTGTGGGGTATCCAAAAGTGAAACAATATAGCCTTAAAGTGAAATTCCACCTTCTATTAACATTGCTTATACAGCCAGTATAAGTCATGTAAGACTTTTAAACAGATTAAAGGGGCCCGGTCAGCAAAATAAGAAAAATTATACTCACCTGCATCCTGCCCAAGCATCCCTTTAGGTCTAACCTGTGGAAAGAAAAAAGTTAAAAAAACAAGGCATACCCACCTAATCCCGTTGTACTTGGTCCCTCCGTTGTTTAGGTGCCGCGTGAGGGGTCATCTCCCAGCGGCTCTAGTGGCTCCTGCGCGTGCATGTGCGCTCTCGCCGGCCTGGCCGCATCTAAGCTGTGGCGTCCACGGAGAGTCAAAGGTGAGTGTGCAAGCGCGCCGGGAAGGGAGACGCATTTGCACTCACCGTCGACTCTCCGAGAACGGCAGAGGTTAGATGTGGCCGTGACGCGTCGACCACTGACCCGGGCAGCAGGGGTGTCCGGAAGAGGCCCAGAGCTGCTCTGGCTCAGGCTACGTGTGTCCTTCCGGGAGGGAGCCTGGTAAGTGCCACCATGACAAGTGACCACTGTACCCTCCCAGATCCTCAATGTATGCCCCGTGTCCGGAGTCACGCTACAAGACGCTGCAATTGCGCTAATTCTATTGGTCCCCGTAAACATGTGACCAGTGTTGCTCGTTGAGATTGGCCAAGCGATAAAATCATACTGATTTATGCAAACTTGTATCAGGTGATTCCAACCCGATTTTAAGCAAAAATCGACATAAAAAAAAACCCAAAAAACATTTTAATAATAAAAGGGGTATGTTTGTGTTTTATTCTATTAATGTGGTTTAGTTTTTAGCAATGTTGCCCTTCAGTGCTGGGGTCCGAGGGTCAAATTCCATAAAGGGTAACATCTGCATGATATTTGAAAAACTCCATCCAGAGGTTGCCCTTGGTCTGATTTGAATCTACAACTCCAGCCCTGCACAGCAGAAGCATTAACAGGTGAGCCACCACACGTGTGTCCAATACAAAGTAGGAGAACAGCAAGAATACAAAAAACAGCAAAATCCATCCAGATATCGCCCTTGGTCAGACTGAAAACTACAATTGCAGCACAGTAACTGAGCCACCACACTTGTCTGTTCTGCTCCAGCAGGCTAGACAATGTGTCATCTGACATGAAACAGCCGTGGTCTGCGTCCTTCATCTTATTTCTGCACATTTTGTATCAAGAAACAAAATAAAGAACTGCTGTAGATTTTATTTTGGCAAGTGCCGCCTATTCATTCTACAATGTGGAGATCTGAAAAATTCTATTACTGTGGCTGAGCACCATTGTCTGACACACGGAGCCAGGGTCGGAATTTGTTCATCCACCAGTAAGTGCTGTCTGCCTTTCTTTCATTTGGATCAAATCTGTCCAAGGACAACATCCGCATGGACTTCTCTCTTTGAGTCTTTCTGTTTCCATCTCTGGAATAGGACGACCAATCATGGTTAATAGCACTGCTGTCTTGCAGCTCTGGAGTTCTATATTCAAACTGACCAAGTGCAACATCTGGCTGGGGGCTTTATGTTCTTTGTGTTTATTCTTGCTGTTCTGCTCCTCCTTAGGTATGGTGGCTCAGTTGTTCGTGCTGCTGCTTTGCAGTGCTGGAGTTACCATTATGGAGTCGGGAAGGAATTTCCCCCCCCGAATAGGCTAATTGGCTTCTGCCTCTTGGGGTTTTTTTGCCTTCCTCTGGATCAACAAGGGGGTTGAAACAGGCTGAACTAGATGGACATTGTCTTCATTCAGCCTAACATACTATGTTACTATGTTGAAGGTTGAAATCCGACCGAGGTCAACATCTGGATGGAGTTTTTTTTAAAGTTCATGCTGATGTTACCCTTGATGGAATTTAGGCTTTATTCACACGAGCGTTTCATTGCAGATATTTTGCCGCGATAAAACACCGGCCGAAAATCGCGACCAACTGAAAAAATAGCGCACACGATGCGCATTTCAGCTGGCCACTTTAACACTAACCGGAAAAGATAGGTCTGGACCTATCTTTTGCTGGAATACTCTGACCAGTCCCATAAACTCCTATGGGAGCCTATCAGAGCTTCCGGAAAAGAGAGGAGGGAGGGAGTTTAGCAGCGGCTCTGCTAAACTCCCTCCCCCTCTCAGCCCCTTGCCGGCAAAGGACAGAGAGGGGGTGGGAGTTTAACACACTAGCTCCCACTCCGTCCTCTCCCTTTGCCTATAGTTGGCAAGGGGCAGAGAGGGGGAAGGAAGGGAGACGGTCTTCGGGGCTGCGACGAATATACGCTGCAGCCCGACTGTCTGCATGAGCGAAAATACGGGAGATGCAGCCACGACTTGGTCATGTACACATGCTTGTGAAGTCAATTTTTGTTCTCATGGAAATGAATTGGATGAGTGAGAATCGTCTGTTCTGATTCACTATTATTTTTTGTAAATCAGGCCGGATACTAGCGACCCCAATATTTCAATAACTGCTCAACACTATGACATAATTCCTGGATGCCAATTGCAGGAGGTTGCTGCCGGTCTATTTATGGTACAATGAAATTGTATTAATTAATAAGGTCTCTTAATGGCGTTTTCTGATCTATGGAAGACAGACTATAAAAATGTAAAACATTAAAAAAACCTCTTCAAGTTTCCCTCAGACGTTGGGGTAGCATTAAGCCCAATTACTCCAAAAATAAGTGACATATCAGTACAAAATTAACAGTACATGGTGAAAAAAATCAAATATAAAGTCTAGCAGCGCTATATGACTACCAGAGATTATTACGGTAGAATTTTTTAAAAGTCTAATATTTTTATAAACAATTCTTAAAACGCAATAACTACTGTATGTGTAAAAATGCTAAAAAAGAAAGCCATATTGCTCAGAGCAAAAAAACATGTCTAACTCAACAGCCAAAAAGGATAGCTAAAAGAGATGAGCGAGTATACTCGGTAAAGGCAATTGCTCGAGCGAGCATTGCCCTTAGCGAGTACCTGCCCGCTCAAGACGAAAGGTTCGGGTGCCGGCGCGAGGGAGCGGTGAGTAGCGGCAGTCAGCAGGGGGGAGCGGGGGGGGGGGGGGAGAGAGGAAGAGAGATCTCCCCTCCGTTCCGCCCCGCTCTCCCTGCCCGCCGCCGACACCCAAACCTTTTGTCTCGAGCGGGCAGGTACTCGCTAAGGGCAATGCTCGCTCGAGCAATTGCCTTTAGCGAGTATACTCGCTCAGCTCTAATAGTTAATAAACTAATGTGTACTAAAAATTGGATAAAAGGGAACCTATTACCGCCATCTCACCCCTAAAACTGACTTAACTGTCTGGCAGGGGATGACAAATCAATCACTTCTAATTCCCTCCCGTTTCCTAATGAGCCCGTGTACCGCCGCCATTTAGTGCCAACTTGTTTCTTACTATATATAAGTCTCCGGTATTTTCCTAATACCCGCTATCATCTGTGAAAACAATGGAGGCCGACAGGATGCCCCTTTACCACTAACATTGCCATATCATTCTTTTCTGGAATCCTACCTTTCTTCTTTCTTCCGCAGCCTTCATTTTGGCTTCAATGTCCTCCTTTGTAAGGCTTTTGTCATTCGTCTTTATAATTTTCAGTTTTTCCAGTTTTGCCGGGGGTTTTCGCAATGGTTTTGCTGGTGTGTCCACCTACAGTTAGTCACAATTACATTTACTGACAAATACTATCCCAGCTTCTTGGTGTAAATACCATTATAGCTTTATATACAAGAGTCTATATAGGAAGTAAATTACTGTTTTATATCTCCACACAGTATACTAAATGCTATGTTGATATCTACATATAAGCCTCTCCATGTTTGAAGGGATTTTGATACTTTAGGGCGAAGTCAGACGAGCGGTTTTTTGCACGCACCTATAAGCGCAAAAAAAGCCTGTCTGATAGAACCATTGGTTCCCTATGTAGTGTTCACATGTCCGTCCTTTACAGGCGCAAAATACTTGCACCTGCAAAAGATAGAACATCTGTGCGCGCTGTCACAGTATTTAATGACAAGGGGACTCCCCGCAGGGATGAAGGAACCCCCTGCCACACCTGCACAAGGTGAAACCCCTAGATGTGACAACAACCAGGTTGTTTCACATCCAAGGAATCCCCTGCTGCAGCTGTCACAGACACAGCAGGGGTTAGCGATCAGCGGCCCAATTGAAAGCAATGGGATGGCATCGCGGTCCTCTGCCACAGCCGTCACAGCTGTGGTAGGGGATTCCTTCATCCTCGCGGGGAGTCCTATCATCACTGAACACTGTGACAATGCAGTCACAGTGTTCAGTAATGAGTGGACTCCCCGCAGGAAATCTTTACGCGTAGCATGGACCTTCCCGACGCACGGATGTCCTATCTTTTGCAGGTGCGAGTATTTTGCGCCCATAAAAGATGACATGTGAACACATCATAGGAAACCAATGGTTCTATTAGACGCGCTTTTTTTGCGCACATAGGCGCACGCAAAAAAAACGGTCATCTGACTTCACCCTTAAGGGAAAAAAATTTGCTCCTGACTTCAATCAATGGGAAAAGCAAGGCAAAAAAGGGCATTTTTTCCTAAAATCGCTACACGTTAAACTGTCTTGAGGGTGACATCACACATAGAGCGTCACACAAACACAGAACTCGTGATTTTCCTGCTTGTGTAAATAAGTTCTTACTTTGCAGCATTTTTTCCACACCTGCCTAAAACTTTTGCGCAGTAAGTATCATGTCATGGTACAAATCTGAAAAGGTTTTGTTTATTTGACATAACATCTCCCTAAAATAATGGATAACCAATGTACAGCACATATATTCATGTTATTGAAGTCATCTCTGATTACTAACCAGCACATTGTACGCCTCTCCGTTCTTCACAACCTTGCTCTGGCTCTGTAGTATTCCTTCTGACATAAGCTCCTCCAAGATATCCGATGAGGTTTGTCTTTCTCTTGTGACCGCTTCTCCATTCAGTGCAGAAATATCTACACCAGGAAATAGAAAGTACAGAACTGTTATTGTGTTTGGGATGATATCTAGCTACATATTACACACAATACATAGAATAAATACATAAACACTTCTCATTAGTAACCCCAACTGTGTGCTGACCAGTTAACAGGGATGCTGCATGGTTGTTGGATAGCTCTAAAGGGAGCCGTTTCACTAAGGCTGCCTGTCCACGGGCGAGTTTGCATTACGTTCTCCGTGGCGATAATCCGGTCACGGGGAACGCAGTAAAAGCTCTCCATAGTGTTGCTATGGAGAGCGCAGCCACCCTGTCCACGAGCGGACGGCAAATCGCAACATGCTGCAATTTGTCGCGATTCTCTGCGGTTCACCGCGGTCAGACTATCCGTCAGATAGGCTGACCGACGGAGATCCGTCTGCCGGCTCCTGCTCCAGGGCGGGATACTTCTACGCCCGTGGACAGGCAGCCTTAATTGGGGGAAAGGGGAGTGAAATGCAGCATGTAGTTCTCTATCTTGTGGTTTCCAAGTCTCCAACCAATTGCAAACAAGTTTCCTGGTACTAGCTCAGAATAGAATTATTCTTTCCTCGTTAAAGATACCAATTATAATCACCTATGCCTGATGGACTTTTCCAGTCTGACCCTACTGGTTTAAGAGATGCGCACGTTTAAAGGCTCATTTTGAGCGATAATCATTTTGTCATTTACATCGCAGGATGATCGCTCAAACAATGAGCGATCACCTTGCGCTCCAGAGGATGGGGGGGCCGCTTGTTCTCTGCATCCAGCTGTTCCCCGCTGGGAGCGCCCGGCTGTCATACAGCGGAGGATGCAGAAGACAAGCGGGGTGTATCGGCTCGTCTTCTGCATCCAGCTGTTCCCCGCTTGGAGCGCCCGGCTGTTATACGAAGAAGCCTGAGGCTTCTTCCCCACGAGCGTATATTGGCCCGCCGTTTTCACAGCGGGCCGAGATATGCTGTGATCTGATGCATTGGATGCCAATGCATCAGATCACATGTCCGTATTCTCGTGATGTAAAAGCGCCTGGCAGGACGTTTTTATATCAGGCCCAAAAGATAGTCCTGGAACTATCTTTTGAGCTGGAATACATCGGCCACTGCATGGGCTCCTATGGGAGCCAATGACAGCGGCCAGAGGTGGGAGGGAGTTTAGCAGTGTGACTACTAAACTCCCTCCCTCTGCTCTCCTCCCCACTCGCTCTTTGCAATGGTAGGGGGCGGGGCTACGCCCCACCCTGTCCTGCCTCCTCCCATTGCAGGCTTTGGACAAGGGGTGGGATGGGGGTGGAGCTAGGCTCTGCCCCCTCCCTGACCCTTGTCCGCACCCATCAATGGAAGGAGATTGGATGGGGCAGCGCTTAGCTCCGCCCCGCCCCCTCCCATTGCAAAGAGCAAGGGGGAGGAGAGCAGAGGTTAGTCTGCGAGGGACAGGGAGGGGAAAGGGGCGACGGCATGGTAGCCTCAGCGTATATGCGCCGGGGCTCATGCCGTCTGAACAGGCGGGCCAATGTTAGATTTGTGCACTCGTTCAGGGGCTTCTACGCCCCAAATGGTAGTGGATATCGGTCGATTGTAATAGCGGTGCCCGATATACGCTCCTGAGAAAGAAGCCTAAAGGTCCATTTACACACAAAGATAATCGCTCAAAATTCAGCAGAAACTGACAGCTTTTGATCATTTTGCATTAGCTACTAATGATGTTAATTAGCTGCTAATTTCCATTACCAGCTAATTAAAATCATTTGCATGGTTATCAGCTGCCAGGAAATGTATTTACAGAACAGCAGGTGGTCTGTTCTTTAAATACGTGTCCATTGTTCTGCACCAGGGCTGCCTGCTAAAGGCCTATTTAGACGCAACGATTATCACTCAAAATTTGTTAAAAGTGTCGAACGTGAGCGATAATCGTTACGTGTAAATGCACGTCCAGGGCGCACTTTTCGTTATCGTGCACTATTCGTTCATCGATGCATTTCAGTCTGCTTAAAATCCATCGTTTGGCAGTTCGCTTGTCGTTTGGTTTAAATGCAAATCGCTCAGTCTTTTTGATGATTTTTACCTCATTTTTTTACCTTCACTGATGCACACGTCTTTCAAATAAACTATCGTTCAATTATCGTTTATCGTCCATTTTCCAAAGATAATCGTTAAGTTTAAATAGTCCTCTTTAAAATCAAAACCATGGATCACTTTTGATCGCTTAAACGAATTTTGAGGATTGATCGCTGCGCCTAAATAAACCTTTATAAAGGCCCATTTACACCAGCAGATGATTGCTCAAAGATCGTGCAAACGACAGTGTGAGTGACAGCTTTGAGCGATCATTTTGCATAAAGTATTAATTGGCATTTAATTAGCTACTCAGCTACTTAAATACCAATTAAGTGTGCAAATGAAGCCTTCCCTGAACACAGTTAATAGCCTATTATCTGCGCTCAGATCCTTTGTTCTCCACTGGGAAACAATGCTATCAGCTGGAGAATGACTGATAAAAGTGAATGACGATTTTTAGGTTAACTTGATTTAACGATCAGCTAACAGTGCCCGAAAAGCGTCCGAAAAGCGGATGCCCAGCGCCCATTTACACGCACCGATTATCGCTAAAACGATTGCCGATTTGCATTTTTTTTAGCGATCACCGATCCGTGTAAATGGGCCTTAACTATGTTGTCATCGCTGCCCGTGGAGAACTCAGCATGCGGTCCCTCTTATCAGGGACGATGGCTTTTATGCTGAGCTGAACTCAGTGACGGACAAAGAGTGCACGGTAAGTGCATGATGGTCACACACTTACATACAAAGATGATCGCTCCAAAGCCGTCGTTTGGACGAATCGTGAGTGATAATCGTTGTGTGTAAATCAGCCTTAACTGAATAGCCATCCAGTGAATGCAGTATTGTAGGTAAGTACCTTCAGTCATACAGAGAAAAAACTCCATTGTCTGAAAGGTTGCCAGGTCAGTGGTAGGCAATGAAGTCAGTGTGCTGCTAGGATACCAGTTTACATGTTGTGTCTAATTACAGATTTTTTCTTTTGGAATAAAAGAAGTAATGTAGATTGTTTTGTGCGACAGTCAATCAGTGTTACTATGTACAACTCTCCAGAGGCCAAACATTCCGAAACCACGTATGTTTTAAGAATGGAAAAGTAACAATATCACCTGGCAACACTTTCTTCTTATCCCTATGTTTCTTAAAGTATTCCTCCTGTACACTCTATTATCTATCCTCTGTTAACTTGTATCTTCGCTTGATATATCTTGAGATGGCTGGAGCAAAATGACATAGCCTTCAATTAAAAAACAATGTATACTTGTGGCGGATGCCTCTGATGGATATCATCCGCGTTGAAAAGTTTATACATTTACAGGTAGATTTCTTCTCTGGATGCTTCCAGAATGTGTCAGTTTTGTATCCTGACACATTGTAGCCTTTAATAAGATTCAAAGCAAAGGTTAGAATGGAAACATATTTTCATATCAACTTATTACTCACCATATCTTGTCTGCTACTCTCACCCACAATTTGGTGCAACACTAGATTATTACACACTGGATTATCAGGAGGTCATTGAAGGGATGTTACAGTAGTAAACACAACATTTTAATTAATAGCTTACCATTATTTAAACTAATTACTCTTCTTGGAGAAAACACGGTTTCCGCCACTGTTCCTGGAATATGGCTTCCAGCACCCTCTTCATCAAGGCCCACTCCACTATCCAGTGTCCCTTTGGAGAATGCAGACCCATCTCTTGCATTGGAAGGTATGTTCTTTTGCAGTGTTACTTCATCCTGTAAATTAGATTGAGTGTTACACCAATCGACATGATGAGGGAAGTATGGAAGGTTTAACCATCTTGTACTAACAACCCCTTTTTTACTACTTCTCTTCCATGTTTGACTAATTAGAGTTGACATAGTTGGCAGTTGAAGCTGAGGCTCATTCAATGGATTTCTGGGCCTCGTGGCGCAGAGTGTTAGGGCTCATGCCCACGGCCAAGACGGACTCCGCCAGCGGAATATCGCAGCGGAGTCGGCCACGGCGCCCCCCAAAACTGCCATACTTACCACTCTGGATCCGCCATACGTGTCCCATATGGAGGGCCGGCGCGCATGCGCAATACAACGCATGACGCGCCGGCGGTGGGCAGGGCCATATGTTCACGTGATACTTCCGCTGTACTACAGTCTTCTACAATTATGGGGGACTCTGGGATTTATGCATAAGCTTTTTAAGTCTAAGGCTTTTTTCACATGAGTGCATAAGTAACGCAGTTTTTACACCTGACCGATATACACGACCATCCGAGCCGTTGTTATATAATGCATCTGTTCACATGGGGCGAATATGCGGCGCGTAAAAACGTCGAATCGTGAAAAATGGAACGTATGCAGCCGAAACATACACCGATGCATATACGCTGGGCAAAAAGATAGTTGTGGAATCTTTTAACCCGATATACGGCGGCGGCTGCGAAAAGCTTACAGGAGCCTCTATATAGGCATTGGAAGGCATCCCAAGGATTTTTGCAGTGCGAGGGTTTTCTGGGTTGCAACGTATTTTTTCTGCTAAAAATGATGCTCACGGTCGTGTGAATGGGCGAGAAAACGTTGGCCGTGATCACAGACAAATGGCCATTCATGCCAATGAACAACATGGACGTAAAAACATAAAACATGGCTCCGCTCGTGTGAAAGCGCTCTACGATTGTCATTTACTCACCTTATTGATCTTGAGTGTTTCCTGTGCTGCAGGTCCCGTCTTCCACTGGTCATTTCTGGTTCCCGGCTGTAGGAAATGAGAACTGAATACAATTAACACTTTAATGACCAATCCATTTTAGGCCCTAATGATCAGACAATTTTTCTATGTTTTTCTGCATTTTTATTTTCTCCATCAACATAAGGTATAATTCACACGGGCGTGACGATTTTCATCCAGCCAGGTCAAAGCCACAGTGCAGCCGAAAATCTTGTGAAGTAGGGACAGCCGTGATGGCGCCTCGTCACCGTACATCACCAACACATTTAGACTAAACGCCCCTCTAATTCGATCCTCACATGCTCGCCTCCAGGACTTCACCAGAGCAGCACCCATCCTCTGGAACACTCTACCCCAAAACATCTGTGTGTCGGGGATTCTCCGGAACTTCAGACGTGCCTTAAAAATGCACCTCTTCAGGGAGGCATACCAAATCTTCTGATCCAATCCCCCACCCCCACAACATGCCTTCTGCCCCTCCCTGTGGCTCCCCACACTTTGCCTATTGTATACATCTTTTGCCCCTGTACCTCCTGGTCAATTTCCCCCGTTCTGTTTCCTAAAAATTAAATACCACCTTATTTTCGTACTGTTTTGTGCTCCCTCAGTGCCTCCTCTCCTGCCCCTGTACCTCATGTGTCACCCCCACCCTGTGCCTTTCCAAATAATTGTATACCACATGTAATTGTTGTCTTGTTTTGTGTTCCCCCATGCTTCGGAAGCGCTGCAAAATAAGTTGGCGCTATACAAATAAAGATTATTATTATTTATTATGTAGTGAAGAGAGAAAGCGGAAATGTGTTAGTTCTGCTGTGCAAACCCACAAATCGCATGACCACCGGGAGCCCCCCGCCACAGCAGAGCTGCAGGGTCCTAGTAGACCCAGATCAGCTCTGCAAGTGCTTATTATCCCTACAGAAAGGGGCGTAACTATAGTGGATGCAGGGCCCAGAAGCCTTAGGTCCTCTCTTCTCCATATAGTAAGCCTAGTAGTATAAATAAAGCATTATAGTTGGGGGTCCTGTTACAGATTTTGCATCTGGGCCCAGAAGCTTCAAGTTACGCTTCTGCCTACAGGGGGGTGTTTTCCCCTGTAACTGGGGCTCCTATGGATGCCTCAGCTCCAGTGGAAAAATGTGAAAAAAAAAAAAAAAGTGAATGTCCTCCAGAGGTCTTATATGACTTCATGGGGGACAGAGATGGTGAAAAGAATAGTTAAAGGTAATGCCTGCGAGTGCTTTCAATACAAAAGAGAGGTTCAGAGGTGGGCAGCTTGACTCCAGAGCTCCTACTGTTGTTTTCCTGATCTGATACTCTAAAGACATTGTGTGCACCCCTGACCTTTCCAGATAATCCCTTTACATGATTACACGACTTCTGAAGCCATAACTTGTCCGGTTTAATTTTAATTTTATTTACTTTTGTACTAAAACTGATTGCTTTAATTTTAGCAATTAAATTTAAGACTTCGGGAATCTACCTGTCTGTACTCAATGCTTTGTTTTCCTTATTAAAACTTTCTCAAAACTTAATAAAAATCAAGTAAAAATAAAAAATTACACAATAAAAAATATACATATATATATATATATAAAAAAAAACAACCACCGTTGATGCCAACCTAAACCGTCGCCATACGGCCCTGTAATCCGAGACTATACATATTACATATCAAAATGAGGATCCCGTACTTTATTTTAGCATAAATATACTCATTTTAAAAACAAACAAATATATCTTTAAAAAAACAACAAAAAAAAAACACAACTTTTTTTTTTTAAGCTTTCCACCCCTAATAAAACGGAATCTGGCTAATTATTAGCAGAGCTGTTCTTTTTCCTATACAATTAGGGCGGTTTCCGATGAACGTGTATTTCTCCCATTCTGCGCGTTGATAATCACGGCCGTATAACGGGACAAAACTAAACCACGGATCGCTATCGGATTTGAGAGGTTTTGTTTTCATTATCAGGATTCTCACCCGTTAATTGTATAGGCGAGAAAAGATAGGACGCGCCCGGTCTGCCCCGCACAAAGAGAGTCCGCACCGCGGATCCGCAGCAAGTACTGTTCCTTACATGTTATGGAAAAGCGCTTCTTCCTGCACTTTCACGGAATCAAATTGCGATTTTTGCTCACGGAGGAAAAAAAAAAAAAAAATCGCAGCATGTTCCATTTTACCACGGATTTAGTATGGACGGCTTCCATCGAAGACAATGGAAGCCATCTGACCCGCGGCCCTTTTACAATTCACATCACAGAAAGGTCGCGGATTCCAGGTCATCGCCTAGCGACGGCGCGGGAAAAATAAACATTTTTTAAAAATCTTTACTTCACATGTGCACCGGCCAAAATACGCACGTGTGAACACATTGGAATCACTGGGTCCTACTCACTGTGCATTGCATGCGCAAATCTTGCAAGCGCGAATACGCCGGTGTGAAGCTCCATAGTGGTGGCGCAGCCAGGTGACAAGTGTCTGCTGTGTGGCCCTACAGCCCTGGGACAGCAGGACTACAGGCTGCGTGCACTCGGGGCTGACCTGGCTCTCCGGCTCGCCTCTCTCCGCCCAGCCGCTTCTGCTGCCGGCCGCAGGCTGGACGAGCAGCACTCTAGAGCTCCGGCATCCCATCCTACAGTCCGGGAGGCTGTGCGCGGCCCTGCATTATCTACAGCCGGCCTGGTCGCTAAGGACTCCTCCGTTGCCATGGCAGGTTGCTACAACACGTGACGTCACCTGCACCCCGGGGGCTCCGCCGTGCGGACACGTGATGTGAGGGGAGGTGCTGAGGGCGGTGACAATACTAGGAAGAGGCCCTGCATTTCCGAACGCATCGTTTGCCTGTAGGGGGCGTCACATGTGCGCAGCTCTTCTCCGGAGATCCAATAGAAAACAATGCAGCAAATTTGTGTCATTCTGGGTTTTTTCAGCCTTTCTGATAATGACAGCGCTTGTGGGAATTACTAATGGTCCCGCAGTGCAAATGGGAAGATGGAACAATAACCCTGCAGCGCCACCTAGGGGAAGGCAGCATTCGTGCAAGTCAATGGCCGACTTTTTAACCCCTTAGTGACCAAGCTTTTTTTTTGTTTTTCCATTTTTGTTTTTTCCTCCACCCGTTAAAAAAATCCTAACTCCTTTATTTATCCATTGGCGTTGCTGTATGATTTTCTGTCGCCATGTTTTGCACGCAATAGCTTTTTTATTTTCACGTTGGTATAGTTCTGCGAGGGCTCATTTTGCGCCGGATGTCCTGTAGTTTCTGTTGGTATTTTGGAGAACATACGACTTTTTGACCGCTTTTTATTACATGTTTTCTTGAAGACAGAGTGACCAAAAAGCGCAATCCTGGCGTTCTGTCTTTTTTTTCTGACCATGTTCATTGTGCGCAGTAAATAATGTGTTAATTGCAATTGATTTTCGCTTGTTTGGATGAAACATCGGATCTCCACAGTAAATAATGGGCGGTATTTGCTGTGGTTTCGCAGTGTGTACGCCGACTGCGGATTCCGCATCAAATATCCATCCGTGAGCAGGAGCCGCATATGGGTGGGTCGGATTCTGCATGTGGAATCCAGCCCTGGCAGCAGTGTCCACATGTACGCACCTTTCTCTTCATCTGTACTGCGGATGGTCCGCACGGCTCGCTATCAGACATGCGCAGTACAGATTTTTTTGTTAAACTCCTGCTTTTCCCATATTATTGCCTAGTGATAAGACAAAATCCATGACGTTTCTGCAATGTCATATGTGGACGGGCCGCGGATTAAAGGGCTTCCATTGACTTCAATGGAAGCCGTCCATGTGGAATCCGCGCCAAAATGGAGCATGTTGCGATTTCTCCTTTTTGAGCGGAAACCGCAATTGGTTTCTGCTCGTGTGCATGAAGAATCACTTTTCCGTAGCATGCTATGGGCGGTATTTGCTGCACTCCCTCTGTGAACCCTTTTCATGCCGCAATATACATTGATCACAGCATGTAGGGGGTTAACAGCAGGGATCGCTGTTCTTTCCGATCCCCACTGTTGCAGATGGAGGCCGGCTCCCACTGCAGGGTGGCGCAGGCTAACTTATAAACCCACGTCATCCACAGGATGTAAGTTTATGTCGAGTACCACCATGTCAGGATGTAAACCTTCCATCCTGTGGCGTTAAAGGGTTAATATTCATAACCCCGGAGGTCTAAACTAGTGAACACATCTTGTTCTGTTAGCTCAGGTATTTTGGTATTATTGAGACCTTGTATGAGAGGGATAGCGGTTGGCCTAACGAGCGTTTGACCAACTGCTGTTTAAGGCCTCATGTCTACGGGCAGATCGGATTCCGCATGTAGGAGCCCGTATTGGATTCCGACCCTGCCCGCGGCTGACAACCCTGCGGGTCTTCTATTTTCTTCACTGTGGACGTGTGCAGAAGCGCTGTCCGCCGCGCCGCTGCACATGTGCAGTGGTTTTTTTTTAAACTCCTGCTTTCCCACAGAATTCGTAGCCCGTCTACAATTCAATTACAAACGGGCCGCGGATCGGACGGCTTCCATTGACTTCAGCGGAAGCTGTCCGAAAGGGATCCGAACTGAAATGGAGTACAAGATCCACAAATCAAATCTGTATGCTTTAATTTCAGTGCGGACGCCCATGCTTGTCCACAGGCGACTTCAGCTGTGGATTCGCCACGCGAGTGACCCACGCGGATTCTGCAATTCAAGTCCGCCCGTGGACATTGGGCCCAAAGTGTATGAGCAGCTTAAGAGATGTTTTAGCCATCTGTTGAGCACATATGATTTGACGCTAAAAAGGCCACACCCACAGACCATAACTGGTCAGAAGTAGTTCAAAAGTACAAATGTTTGACCTCCCTTACGTTTGCATACTTTTTTGGGAGATCTATATGTACGCCCTCCAGCAGATTTGTATGGAGAAGACCCAAGAGTTAAGCCAACTCTATACACAGAGGGTGTCGGCTGTCTGTAACAGCCAACACCCACCTGCCAAAGCCACTCTCCCTGTTAATCATTTATATGCTGTTGTTCAATCTGACAGAGGGATTTGCATTTTGATGACTTGACGGAGGAAGAGCTCCCTTTAAACTTTTCATATTTATTTTTTGTAATGATAAAAAAAAAACTTTTAATACAGGAAATGTAAACAAAAATAAACATATTTAGTAACGCCACGTCCATAAAAGTCCAATCTATTAAAATAACATATCATGAGCCATTAGAAAAATACACACCAATTATGTTCTTTTACTCAACCTGTCTCCAAGACAAAAAAACATAAAAAGTAATCAAAAAGTCACATGTACCCCAAAATGATACCAGTAGAAATTACCAGTTGTCTCAAAAAACACAACCACATTGATGGGAGAATAAAAAAGTTAGGGGACTAAGAAGACGGCGCCAGAATGTGATTTATTTTTTTAAAGATATTTTTTAAAAAGTAAATTTGGTATTCCTGTAAGGGTGCATTCGGACGACCGCATATCGGCTGGGTTTTCTTGACCAGCCGATATACGGCGTCCCTCTCTGTGAGGGGAGGAAGCTGGAAGAGTCGGGAGCAGTGCTCTGAGCTCCCGCCCCCTCTCTGCCCCTCTGCACTATTTGTAATGGGAGGGGGTGGAACGGGGGTGGAGCTAAGTTCCCGTATGTAGCCCTGCCCCCATTCCACCCCCTCTCATTGCAAATAGTGGCGAAGGGCGGAGAGGGGGTGGAGAGGAGGCGGGAGCTCAGTGCACTGCTCCCGACTTTTCCATCCTCCTCCCCCTGCAGAGAGGGACGCCGTATATCGGCCGGGGGTGAAAACCCAGCCGATATACGGTTGTCTTAATGCACCCTAACCGTGCTGACCCACAGAATAATGTTAACATGCCATTTTTGTCACACCAAGTATACTGTAAAGACAAGACAACCCCCAAAAGTTCAATTTTTTCTTCACTTCACCCCACTTAGAAATTTTGAAAAGCTTCTAATTACATTACATGGTACCACTGAAACATACAACTTGCCCTGCAAGAAGCAAGGCCTCGGATGGCTGTGTTGACAGAAAAATAAGGAAGTTTACCATTTTTTTGAAAATAGGGAGGAAAATATCAAAAAATGAAAAATGGCTTGGGAGTGAAGGGGTTAAAAAATAGTATACGTTTTCATGTATGTTTTAAATATATGCTAAACATTAATTAAAGACATCATGAAGACAGCCACTTCACAGCCTGATCCACCAAAAAGGGGGTGTGAGCATGAGAAATGCCTTAGGGGCTGAATGGACTAAATGACAACAATACAATCAGTGTGAACCATTGGCGGGAAGCAGGATGGTTTTATGAATTCATGAAGTTTGTAAAGTTCTGAGTGCCATCAGGGTCGCCGCTCTGATTTTTTTCTCTAAACACATTTTTTATGGGCACACTGCAAAACTATAAGTCATAAAGGTTCTAAGTGACGCATGTCTACAGCACAATATACAGACTAGCAATCACTGTAAGCTATAAGATGATAACAATCACAATAAGGGCTTATTCACATGTCCGTATGTCGGCCTGGTTTTCACACCCAGCCAATATACGGTGTCCCTTTCTGCAGGGGGAGGAGGCAGGCTGGGCCGCGAGCAGTGCACTAAGCTCCCGCCCCCTCTCCGCCCCTTGCCACTATTTGCAATGGGAGGGGGCGGGACGAAGTTCTTGCAGCTTCAAAAAAAAATCAAGGACACAGCAAATTTTTTTTATGGACAATAGAAAAAAGTGCCCTATTTTTACGGACTGTTCAGGGATTTACAGACAGCGGGCGGCCCTGCTTACATGAAGAATGCAGCAGAAATGAAATAGTCAAATCAGTAACTTTTTCCTCTATTTAATTGCCCAGTTTTGCTGAGATTGTGTTCACTTTGACTTCTCTTTCTGGACTTCAGCTATCGAGAATGGAAAGTAGTATGGTCTGCTGCTGTAGACCGTTCACTTCAAGATTGGTTGCACGAGCAATGACATGTTGTCTTAACCCTTTGCAATCCAATTTTGGATTCAGGGTTTCCTAGGGGGCTTTCTCTTTCTGCCATTATACAATGGCGCCACCTGCTGGCTAGAGTTAGTATTGCAGTATTGGACATGCTGGAGAGGCCCCCGACAACAGAGCGGCCAGTAATATACAGTAAGAATACCCTGCCGGATGTCTTCCGACATCCGAAGCTGTACAGTCTTCAATCAGAATGTCTTTAGACGTCAGACAGTGGATTGGAAAGGGTTAAGACGCTTTCACATCTGCGCTGATGGTTCTGTTTTCCTGCTCCATTCGGAGAGCAGGAAAGAGGAATCACTGGCGCCAAACTGATCCATCCTATGATGGAACCGAACAGCACTGAACGGACGGCATGGACTTTCATGGGTCTGTTCGGTTTCTGCTCACTTGCCCACAATCCTACCAGAATAAAGAGTCCCGCATGCAGCAATATTTCTTCCAGTAATTTGTGCTGAATCTGCTATGAAAACTCCAAACAAAGGTTCCAGCGCAAATGTGAACCTGGTGTTAAATTGTGACTGTTGCAGCTGTGATGTCTGAGTGTTACCGTCACGTGTTGTGACAAAATGTATCATCTGGAGCCAAGTAAATGTAGAGTGGCAGAGTAAGGCTAACTTCACATGAATGAGTGCGATTCGCGGTCCAATATCGTGCTCGCCAACATGCAATTTGCCTATGGATGAGGGGTGTTTTTATCTCAAATCCACCTTGCATCCCTTCAGGGAAGTAGCGATCCTCCGCTGCGGCTGCCGGCGGATTGCAGAGCTTCTCCCATTATTTTCAATGGGGAAACCTCACATCTAGAGATGAGCAAGCATACTCACTTAGGGCAATTACTCGAGCAAGCATTGTCCTTAGCGAGTACCTGCCCGCTCGGAAGAAAAGATTCGGCTGTCGGCGCGGGTGAGCGGTGAATTGCGGGAGTGAGCAGGGGGGAGCGGGTGGTGGTGGTGGGCGACGGGGAGAGAGGGAGAGAGAGATTTCCTCCCCGCTCTCCTCCGCCCCCCGCCGGCACTTGAATCTTTTCTTCCGAGTGGGCAGGTACTCGCTAAGGACAATGCTTGCTCGAGTGATTGCCCTAAGCGAGTATGCTCGCTCATCTCTCCTCACATCGCATTGCACCGCGTGCACCTAGCATGCGGTGCGATGATGCTGCTGGACCCATTAAAAACAATGGGCGATGCGAGAGAACACCCAAAGATAAGCCGTGCCGCGTTTGGTTTCCCGCAATGCGATGCAGAAAAAAGAAAAATCGCTCATGTGTATGACCTGATTCTTTTGAAGAATGGGGTTCATATTCGTGCATCTCGCAACACAGAAATCTTGCGCCATTTTCTTGATCGTATGAAAACGGCCTAACAGGGACACCATCAGCGCACGACTACTTTTGCGATTTTCTAGCATATTCAGCTTAATCGTAAACCCTTTCATACTTCTGCCTTAGAATTCCATGGATTCCTAGTTTGCATATCCAGATTTGTTTGATGTAACCACCGTATTCATAACACTTGAAATAGTAAGTATCAAATGTATCATTAAAGGGGTTGTCCCGCGAAACAAAGTTGGGCTATACACTTCTGTATGGCCATATTAATGCACTTTGTAATGTACATTGTGCATTAATTATGAGCTATACAGAAGTTATTCACTTACCTGCTCCGTTGCTAGCGTCCCCGTCTCCATGGTGCCGTCTAATCTTCAGCGTCTAATCGCCCGATTAGATGCGCTTGCGCAGTCCGGTCTTCTCCCTTCTGAATGGGGCCGCTCGTGCCGGAGAGCGGCTCCTTGTAGCTCCGCCCCGTCACGTGTGCCGATTCCAGCCAATCAGGAGGCTGGAATCGGCAATGGACCGCACAGAAGACCTGCGGTCCACCGAGGGTGAAGATCCCGGCGGCCATCTTCACAAGGTAAGTCAGAAGTCGCCGGAGCGCGGGGATTCGGGTAAGTACTGGACGGTTTGTTTTTTTTATGCCTGCATCGGGTTTGTCTCGCGCCGAACGGGGGGGCTATTGAAAAAAAAAAAAAAAACGTTTCGGCGCAGGACAACCCCTTTAAGTTGGTTGAACACCTGGCAACAATATAGCAATCTCCATAATACGTTGCAGTTGTTTGGTTTTCAGGTTTACGATGGAATTGATATGCTAGGCAGTTCCCAAAAACAGGGACTATTTATGTACAGCAATTGTAAACCCAGGTAAAGGACGGTCAATGGAGCCAATGGAAAAGGCTTAGTCATTAAAGTTTGTGAACGTGTCGGATTCATTTTGGACTGAAGTATTGATATCATCTCTGCACAGCATTTGTAATACCTTATTTTATCCCAAGTGGGTGGTGAAACCTAAGTTTTGTTTACTCTGCACATATCAGACTTATTTTTAGTCATTGCCTCTTTATACGCAGTGGGATTTGGATGATACTTCCCATACGCTGTGTGCTGTTTTAAGTACATTCCCTACTATCCAAGTCCACCGACTTGGTGGATATATGACAACATGGAGGCACTTTTAAAGAATCAGACATATCCAGTGCTTCACAATTAGAGACACGTGAACTTTGCATGGGTACAAATTTGATTATTCTCATTCACACCTAATTGGCTATAGTTACTTTGGTGTTTGTCCCTATCAGATATAGAAGGCTGCCTTCCCATCTGCGTTCAGACAGCTCCATTCAGAGGGGCAGGAAATGGGAATACCTTGGCCGAATGGGTCTTATGACGGAACGAACAGCACTGTACAGATACCAGTGACTATAATGGGGTCCATTCACTTTCTGCTCAGCTGCCTGCTTTCACGGTCACAGGAGAGGATCGCAAAGTTTCTTCCATTGCTCCCAATGGGGCTGCGGCAGTATCCATGGACCCATTGCAAACAACGGGTGCTGCAATGCAAGTGCACGCAGCAAAATAGAGCATGCTGCAATTTGTTTCCAGCACTACATTGCCATGTGTATGACCCCATTCAACGCACAAATTTCGCACGATTGTCTCGCCCGCGTGAAGCCGGCCTTACTCTGATAAAGCTTCTAGTCATTCTAGTCTAGGCATGCCCTAAACCCATAATTATCACTGTTGATCAGCACACTGTGAGCAGTCCATTAAGGGAATACAGGATGCTGGAAGCTACAATGTGCTCTAGTGGTCCCTGCCAGTCACTTGCTGGAATATGATATGCTGGAGCATTGAAGAGGTATAACTACTTTGTTTCTGTTTGTAAAGGCAGCAATGTCAATAATATGATTATATTATATATTGCTAGATATGTACTTGACTGACATAGTCTAAAGTGGTTCTCTATACAATGCCCGTTGATATATGTAAATATATGCATATGTAAGTCTATGTATAGATACTTACTCAACACATCTACATGTGTGCTTGTCTATCTTGTTCAAGTTTCTGGGAAAGATAAAAATGTAAAGTTCAGAAATAGGAGGAGTTTGGTTGTGCGCCAGACTAAACAGCCCCACAACATGCTCTTTCGAGAGGTCCATTCAGTGCTATGAGCTAAACAAGAAAGAAGCCCATTCTGGCTGGAGATATGGTATTCACAGCAGCTGTGAACAGAACTAGTAGGTTGCTTCACTACCGGCATGGCTAAATGCATATGTAAACTTAATCAGAGAAGGGAGAGCAGAAACTGAGAACATGAAAGGAATATTAGTTAGTAGGAGCTTTAGACTTACCCTCAAGGGTCATACTTTAAAAAGACCAATTCATTTTTACATTGTGAGGAGAACCCCATATACAGTATCAATGTAGTGGTCCAACGTTAGTGGAGCCCCTCCGTAATGTTATATGCCTGTCTCGTGTCATTGTCTTGTTAGTGTCTTGTGTGGTATGCATCAGAATTGTGTGTATTGCACCTCTGCAGGTTTGAATGGGTTAATGTCTGAGTTATGTCTGGAAAATGTATCGTTGTGTAAGTCATGTGACTATGTTTTTATATATATATGTATGTATTTTGCAAGGATGAGAGAGCGTTGGGGAGAAGTAGAACAGAGAAGTACTTCTGACAAGTTAGCAAGTGAGAGAAGTTCTGCCAAGTGAGCCACATCGACGCTGATAGGTCCGTGTGAGGAGAGAATGGAGGAAGCTGAGCGATTCCCTTTTGCTTGGCCTGGGCCCAGTCTACCCAGTATATGCTGGTGCTATCAATAAGCACTGAGGAGGAGAAAGACCGCTGCATGGCGAGAAGAGGTCACAAGTAATGTGAGCATGGACCGGGACCGGAACCGAGACAGAGAGGGAGAGATTACACAAATAACTTGGACTGTGGATTTATCTGTATATCCTCCCTTTTGCATCAATTTATCTTGTATCTGTGCCAGCACTGTTGATGTATTTTGAATGTTGACAGTTACAGTAAACGAACATTACTGACCGATCCTGGTTTTGTGCAGAAAGTTTCCCGTGTGTGTGGACTATTTTATTCCATCATCAAGTTTCACCACAAAGGACGGAACGGTGGCGTCACGTGTGACAAATAGACTACAGGTAACCTCCGGTTACTATTTCCCCTGTGATCTCCCCCAGCTGTAACTTGGTCAGGTCCCGAGCTAGTCCCAGGAGAGGAGATGGTAGAGCCCCGTGACAAGGTCTACATCTAACCTGCTATCTCCTCAGCTGTGGGACCGCTCTTCGGACTCTCCATCAACAATGCATCTGTATGTGGTGGAAGAGGGGTCTTCAGGCTATAGTTTTTGTGGGGGGGTAATTGTGATGTTGGAGAGATTTGCAACAGGCCAAACTTGTGAACTGCATGTCCTAATGTAATTAGCAAAACTACTAATATTAGTGAGAGTTTACAGGAATAGACTACAAAGGGTGTTGTGACCTCGAATATAAATGTATTTCTTTACCATTAGTTTCACTTTACATGTGGAATATAGAGTAACACAGAAGTTATTGCGCCATTTGTCAATTAAATGGACACTTCAGTCAATTAAAAATATATAAACTACATGTGAATATGATATGGATTTTTAGAAAAATGTGTGGTTGTTTTCTTGGTTTTCATTTTTTGTAAAATCTTACCATGTACACTACTTCCTGTCCAGCGTGTTGAACATCCTGTCTCTGAGAGAAGATTTTTGTTCCCCCTAAATGGGAAAAATTGGCTTTTACCTCATTGAAGTTCCTTTTTTTACTTCCTCTGGGTCAACTATGGGGTGGGGGTTGGGGGTGGAGTAGGCTAAACTGGATGGACATATGTCTTTTTTCAGCCCAACATACTATGTTACAGTTGTAAGTGATTCTGAACAGCTTTTTGTCCATACCACAGCTTACATTACACTAAATTAATTTACTATGCCTCAGAGGACTTTACCCCTACAGCACTCCTACCCAGCCAAGCACTGCACCCCAACAGAAAACTTTCGCAGCTCCCAGATACAGAGCACAAGCTTGCTCCGCAGGAAGCCCACCTTACTCTAGAAGCCCTCCGGGCCGCCACTCTACTTTGATCAGAACGTCAAGTAGACTTTCTACAACACTGAAGATCTGCTGTTCTTTGCTGGATGTTTTGGGCTGGCTGAGTCGGTCTATCTTGGAGATTTTCCTGCTGTTATGGGCTCCTCTGTGTGGCACTTTATGCTCAAGAATTCACAGATAGGATTATGTTGAGGATTTATATCGATGAGATCCAGTCCAGGGATAGTAGGGGCATCAGGCCTCTGAACTAACGTCAGTTGAAAGACCATGAAACTCGCATATGTTTATCTGTGGACTAATTAAGGATTTACTCTCCAAGCTCATCACGTTCTGTTATTTTTTAAAATGCAAATTAATCATGTTATGTCTCTAATCTTCTGTGTATATATGTGTTTCTTTTGATATTTTGTTATATGAGCCTGATGAAGAGACCTGAGTAGTCTTGAAAGCTTGCTCTGTTAACATCATCATTTTATTTGTAAGCCATTAAAAGGTATCATATCTACAAGATTTTGTTTCTCTTACTGAGAGCAATAACATTTGAAGGAAAACAGCAAAAAATGCCAAAAATACTTTTCAAAGAAAACATTGTGGGTTGGGCGATTGACTTTACATGCCTCTCATCAAGCATTCAGCCATGTAATTTTCACAGGAAAGTATAGGTAGAAGAAAGGCTTGTACTGAATAAATATCTAAATAACCTTTAACATGGCACTAAGCAACTAAACAAAAAAGCGCTACATAGTACAGGAACGAAAAGTCAACAAAAAAAATGTGTGTAAGGAAAAAAAATGGTAACTTAAAGAGTTGTGTAAGAGCACAACACCTATACAAGCCCATAGATAGCAGCAGCCTCCCCACCATGCAACATCATCAGCCTCCATTAGATATTGAAGAAAAGCAGAAAAATGGTCAGGAAGCACAGCATGCTTGGATCAGGACCTGGACATTTTTCTGCTTTTCTTTAACATGGCGCTGCCACAGAATGCCACCTTTAAAAGGGCTGTTTCTGAAATATATATTCATCCAGTTCCAAGTGTTACTATTGTGAACAAGAACCATCTAGTAGTAAAGTAGTAAACCATAGTATTCCATTTTTTTATGTACAAGTATCTTGTGAAAAACAGGCAGAAACCATGGGGGCACAGGGAGACTTTGTATCAGAGGGAACCTATCGCCTGCACTGCAAATTGAGCATCGGATCAACACTATGTGATTATATCCATGGCACTTTGCATGCCAAAGTGCTGTTAATTGTGCCACATATTTTCACTCTGCCATTTACCAGAGTTGGATGCTATGTGTAACTAGTTTGGTTCTGGGTTGGAGCCTCTCGTGTTATAGTCCGTTCAAACCGAGAGCATAGTCAGAAGAGAGCCAGGAGCCGGTAACAGGTGGTCTCAGTTCGCAGTAATAGGGGATCGGGTTAGGAAGAGGCGCTTGACTATCGGCAGAGAGTGCCATAATCACACACTGGAGCAGTGACAGGGCTAGGCTTTTATAGTTTGCCTAATCAGATGCAGGGCAGGGCCAGGACAGGGAACCAGACCAGGAGTACAAGATCATGGCTGAACGCAACAGGGGAGCTGTCCAAACGGCTGAATAGCTTCCGACTAGAGTACAGGAGTTCCTGGGTTCAAGCCCTGACACTCTGTTTTTGTGGTGACTTGAGTGGGTTGTTTTTCTTAAACGGATTCAGTCACCAGACTCATGAAGGTGGGCCGTGCTGCCCAAAGCCTGCAGAGTGACAGCTCTCTCCCTATACACAAAAGGGGAGAAAGCTGTCAGTCTGCATAATGCTGGTGGGGAGAATCCTGCACAACCCGCTTCCATGACTCATAGCACAGCTCTGAGTCAAACTTCATGAGCCTAGTGATAGAATTCCATTAATACATCATGATGTTAGTTGACGAAACCAGTTGTAAATAATGTCTGTGTGCACACTTGGTAAGTTGGATGTTTACTAATGCAGTATTGAAGGGGAAAGTCCAGTTGAAATGATCTTCTGATGACCCTTTTAGCTTTGGAGAAGTTAGTGATGTCTCCGATTTTAGACTATCAATAATGAACGGCCTACTCTTGCTACTCTTGCATTTCTATTACTAACACTCTAGAACAAATTTCTAAGTGAAGGCCTCCTTAAATCAATGATAGTCTGGTTGGAATGTTTTGTCAGATTGTTAGTAAGAGAAATCTCTCAGCATTGCCAAGGGGTTTAATTACTCTACACAACCCTTTTTTCTTTTGGAAATCGGTGGATGGAAATCACAGGGTTCACAATGGTCTACTAGACAGGGATCGTTCCTGCTTCCCATGAGAGTAATTCAGACAGAGCTTTTTTCAAAGTGACATTTTGCTTTCCGATAGATCAGCTTCAGATCATGTTTCAGCTCCTTGTTTATATGGCTCATGCATTACCAAGTGTCTCAGTGTCATATCCTGACCTTAGAGGAACTGTTTACTGTCCCAGGCTGCCAATGATTCCTCATCACTTTGTAATATAACTCTGGTGACATAAGAATAGATACAGTAAGTGCCTGGAACTTCACTATTAAAAAGACCAGAGTAAATTATACAAATTACAGCCGTTTAGTAAATGACAAACAATCATATATTTTTTCCCCGTTTCTGAAGTCTGTGCCTTTCCTGTAAGAAAAAAAAAAAAAGAAGCATTCGGCATGAAAATCATGTTTTAAGACGTCAATGCGCTTGGAGATAACTTCTGTTAACCTTTTCCAATCCACTGTCTGACATCTTCCTACATTCTGATTGAAGCTTGACGTCAGAAGACGTCCGGCAGGGTATTATTACCATCCATTGCCAGCCACTTCGCTGTCGGAGCCTCTTTGGCGCACACACTGGCTTTAGCCAGCAGATGGCACCATTGTGTAATAGCAAAAAGAGAAAGCCTTTTAGGAAACCCTGAATCCAAAATTGGATTGGAAAGGGTTAATATAACAGTTAGGGCAGCTTCACACCGTTGTGTGCGGAAAAATTGCGGGTGCAATATGCAGAGAATAGAACTGATTGATTTTAATAGGTTTGCTCTCATTTCATTTTTTTTGCACATGTGAAAAGAAACACCGCATGCTCTACTTTTGTGTGCATTATTGCACCAAAGGTCCTCATAGAAGTCTATGAGAAGTCTATGGGGGTGAGCAACTGCATGCGCAATACACTGCACACTTCCATGAAGAAAAAGAACACATCTGGAACGCATTAGGCTAAATAGGGGCGTGTGAGCGCAAAAGTACAGTGAAATAGACTCATTCATAGTGCAAATACGTTGCACTCAGTCGCGCCCAAAAGAAATACGCCCGTGTGAAGCAATATAATAACTAGCAACACTGCAAATCACTTTATTTACCTAAAATGACATTTCTTTGCAGAAAAGTCTCTCCAAGTCAGCTGACACTCATGATTTATGGCTACCGAACCCGTTTCATACAGTGACACCTGATGTGCTCACGGAGCTAAAATGAGGCTAAACCAGGGCTGCCCTTTGAGATAAATTTAACAGGCCATTTTTTTTTGTCGCCAGTCCCAGTCACCCATTTTATTTATTTTACTTTTAGAATGTTTTAGAGTTTTGAACATTAACAAATAGGGGGAAAGCAAAATCTGACGATATTGTATAACGCGTTATTACACAGATAAGTAGGGGGATGTATAAGAAGGGGGTGTCACTCCGATTCTGACATACCATTTTTCCGAGCAATACAAAAGAAAATCTGACAAGTTCTATATGTAAATTGAACCAAAATCAGTAGGCATGAAATTAGCACAAAGTACATAAGAGAAGCCAGCAATTAGGCTAAAAGCTGGAATGCTGGATACGGCAATCGCCTGGCACTTGTGTGCTAACAATATAATTTATATTGAATAGAATAACCCAGCTGTATTAGTATATGATGTTGGTGGTTTTTCAGACATCTATCTAAATTTTTTGCACTGTTAATGTCAGGACTGGGTCCGGGACACTGGAAGTCCCTGAAGAAACCCGCAACCCCTGTCCTTGTTTACTTGCCCCCCTGGGCTAAACCCTAGGGCGACAACTGGGCGGTGGTCCCTACGCTCAACTAGGGAAGTGGGAAACGGGAAAGACAAACAGACACTGGAGACAAACAAACAGTAGAATGGTCAGACTATCGGGTCAGCGATAGGAGGGTACGCGGTACAGAGGGTCAGGCAAAGATGAAGTCAAGTCCAGAAAGCAGAAAGTCAGAAAGCCGGGGTCACAACAGGAGTCAAACAATACGTGGGTGCAACTGGAAGACCAAACTAACACTGGCAACCATTTGCACACACAGACAGGTTTAAATCCTGTCAGAGCTCCCGCCCCAGCAGCTGATTGGGGCGGGGAGTCTGACAGCCACCGGGCACACCCAGCCCCGCTGGGGACTCTGCCCCAAGCCCTGTGGGAGGCAGAGAAGGAGATGAGTGCCAGGTTGCCATGGAGCCGAGGATGCGGCGCAAGGGGGAGCCTGGCAGCCAGGGGAGATGACAAAGACTGGGGCTCCCATGCGCCTGGGCGGTGTCATGATCAAGTGCAGCAGGGGTATGCCTTCTCAGCCAAGCACTATCTCAGCCCCTGTCAGAGAGGGAGAGAGACCAGAATAACTTTGTCCTTCACTCTCTGTTGTCTCGAATGGGTGATTCATTAATTTGTGTATCACAGAAAGGGAAATATAAAAACAAACAATCACTGAAAACTGCCATATACTTACTGATACAGGAGGGCAAATATGTGCACCACTTCAACATACAGGCTGCCAAACTACCAAATGAGGGAGCCAGTTACACCTGTATAGGACACTGATGAGACAGCCACTCACACTGACTCTTAATATAGAGGGGGTTGGCTGCTTGGTGTATACTCCTTCACAGAGTAGATACAAAGTGCCAGACCTTCTGATACATGTAATGCAGACTAGCAGCCTATTAATGAAGCCATAATAGTTTGGCGGGCTGCCCTGCACCTCAAAAAGTGAACCACATTGGTACTTCATTAATGTGTGCATAGTGGTATTAGTAATGGTATAAGGTCTCATTCAGATGGCTGTAATGTAAGTTGCGCCCAAGTATCTCAGGCACAAATCGCATTTGACAGCACATGGACACCCATCTGTGTGCTGCCCAACCTGTGTTCGGACATTGCACATGGTGTGCCCTGTTCTTGTCTGTCATACACATAAGAATAGGATATGCAGTGATTTTTTTTTCACATGAACCATCGGTATGAAAAGTTAAATCTTTGCCCTATGTGATTGAAAACTTAGCTGCTCCACTGGGCAGGCTGCTATTTTCATTTTTTCTGTTTTTATTATGAGACAGAAAACTGAAATTTTGACGGTAGTATGACCAGACCCTATTGCACAGGCATAAGCTATCACTCGTGGCCGAGCATGATTGTTTTCCAAGTATGAGGGCTTTGCGGTGGGTCTGTAGATGACTATAGAGACCTATTCGTGATCCACAGGTTCTTTCGCAGTGGGGACATTGATTTCCAAGTGGAAGACGGTCCCAACAAGGGTTTGCTTGACGAGCTTTCCTCTTGATAAGTTTCTCCCTTTCTCCCTCCATTTGTGCCTCCTCCAAATTCAGAGTGCTGTTGGTAACGGCTGACCCAGTTCTTGATGTCTATGCCACAGTTTAAGGTTATCTTTAAATCCATCCTAAAAAATCTTTTGCTGTCCACCAACATTCCGTTTTCTGTTCTTGAGTTGAGAGTATAGTAATTGCTCTGTGAGATGGTAATCGGGCATTCGCACAATGTGGCCAGTCCATGAAGTTGATGGCCAAGCATCATCGCTACAATGCTGGTAGCCTTTCGTTCTTCCAGAACGCTGACTTTTGTCCACCTGTCTTCCCTAGAGATTTGCAGGATTTTTTGAAGGCAACGCTGATGGAACCATTCCAGAAGTTCAGAGTAACGTTTGTAGACAGTCCACGTTTCACAGGCATATACCAGGGTTGGTAGAACAATAGCCTTATAAACAAGCATCTTGGTATCCCTATGAATGTCCCAGTCCTCAAAAACTCTTTGCTTTACTTGAAAAAAACGCTGCACTCGCAGAGCTCAGACGGTGTTGTATTTCGGCATCGATGTTAGCTTTTGTGGAGAGGTGGTTGCCAAAGCAGCAGAAATGGTCAACATTTTCCAATGTTACACCATTAAGCTGTATTTCTGGCATTGCTGGTGCCTGCTGATAGAGCACTTTGGTTTTCTCGATGTTCAGTGAAAGACCAAGCTTTTTGTAAGCTTCTGCAAAGATGTTAAAAGTGGCTTGTAGATCTTCTTCTGAATTAGCACAGACTATGTTATCATCAGCATATTGGAGTTCTGTAACAGACGTTGTTGTAACCTTGGTTTTGGCTTTTAGTCTGTTAAGGTTAAATAGTTTGCCTTCTGTCCGATAATATATACTGTACATATAAATACCTTCATGTATGGTGCACATAAATATCTAAACACACATGTATATGCAGTGTCCCATAGGGAGGCCCTGGACACCTGACATACGTGGGTGTGGGGAGCTGGGAGGGTAAATTGTTGGCTTGTCACAAGAGCACTTACCAGGCTCCTACCCAGAGGGACACACACAGGCAAGGCTAGAGTATCACTGCAGGCCACCAAGGACACCCCTAGGATAGGGAGATGCCCAATACACAAGATAACAGGGGTTATAGTTGTCACTCGTGACGCCACCATTCCTTCACACACTGGTATGACCCTCGGCGGATAATAAACTCAGTCTCAGACAGTTTCTTAGTACCACGGGTCCCTAGGAACGATTAGAGCCCAGCAAACTTTACTTGAAAAACTTGGAACAATTATCACAAGGCAGTTCATTTATAGACTTTACAGTGCAGGTAAAAGGCTAGTCTTCAGAATGTCGTACCTCCACATGGCTCTTACAAGCTCAAAGATGCACATGTGTGAACAGTGATTATTATCTCGCAGTACCCAGTTTGGAAGACATGTGGGTGTGACAATTAAAGGGTGTACATCTACACGGTGATCCGGGCTCCAGACTTCCACGTAGACAATTAGGTAGTACCTCTCCACTCGCCTTGAAAAGAAGTAGTTACTTACAATTGGTCTCTCTCTCTTGAGGGCTCACTCCACTTACATCCAGAACACAAACAGAATGAGAAATCTCTCTTCCTCCTCTATCTTCACCACAGGAAGGCTGAAGGTACCTTCATGTGGCTCTGTCTTAGGTGGAAGCCAAGATGGAACACAGGTTGAAGATGAAGACCAATGACAACCTTTCCCGCTCTCAGCACATTTATACCTTCTCTCATGCCACATGACATGATAGACTTGATACATTTACATGCAGGCTTTCGATTTTATTAAACATTTAACCCTTCTAGCACTGCAGCTGTGCAACACACACTGGAAATGACACAGGCTTGCACAGTGCATCAACATAGGACAAACATGTATGTCATTTATGGAGGGGACCAGGATGATGTACTGGGTCACTACACATACAAATACACATATGCATAGCCCGGCTCTGTCTCTCTTCTCTTACGCTCTTGGAAAAGCCCTCAGGAATTGCCCAGCAACGGGGCTGGAGGAATTCCCCTTATCCCCGCGGGGATTAACAGGCGTTTACAGTGGGACATTTAAAATGTGCTTCTGGGCAGCACGTTTTAAATGTCCTGCTGTAAGCAGTTGGGAATTCCTTCCATCATCAGAAATCCTCCTAATAAGATTTGTAATCTCATTTTCCTGTGCTGAACCCTCTCTAACAGCTGGAGAGCTTCTCCCTGCCAGCTTACAAAACAGACTTGAACAACCATACTCACAGATCACATTTGTTAGCTCACACAGACCAGCTTTCTGTGTTCCCCAGGTAGAGTCACTACTGGCCTGTTAGTTGCTCGTTAACTATATACCACTTGACTTAATTAATTAATCAGCCAGCAGGTGAACTCTTTCCCCTGTTAATCTGGGAGAAACGTACTTCCCTTCTACACCCACACCTACCTTCCTGATGCAACACATATACATAAATATGCAGATGTGTCATTTCTTACTTTTTCGCTTATTTCAACATATCCTGAGATAAGTGACGTGAGCTGATCGGCTTTGCAAAAAACCAAAATCTTGCATAAAGGTACATTTACAGACACAGATGATCGCTCAAAATTCGTCAGAAGCTGACAGCTTTGAGCGATCATTTTGCATGGGTACTAATGGGCTAATCAGCCCTTAAGTACTTTATTGCATGTTTTTAGAGAACAGCGAGGGGTCTGTTTTCTAAATACATCACTATTGTTCTTCATCAGGACAGCGGCTGTTAACAGCTGTTAAAGAATGTTATCAGCGCTGCCCACGGAGAACACAGCGTGTGGTCCGTCTTATCTTATCATTCTGAGGTACGAGGATTTCATGCGGACCTGAAGTCAGCGATGAACGAAATGTGCGCGGTAAGTGCACCATGGGTGCACATTTACACACAATGATTATCGCTCAAAAGATGGCTTTTGAGCGAATTTTGAGCGATAATCGTTGTGTGTAAAAGGGCCTTTACTCTCAAATCAATAATGCAATTTTTTTCAAAGCCTGTCATCTCACGCTCTTTATATCATGATATGTTGAATATATATAGTACTGTGCAAAAGTCTCAGGCAAGTGAGGAAAAAAAGCTGCAAAGTTAAGGCCCATTTACACACCGATTATTGCTCAAAAGATGTCTTTTGAGCGACTTTTGAGCGACAATCGTGTCATTTACAGCGCAAGATGATTGCTCAAGATGAGCGATCACTTTGCGCTGCGAGCTGAGGATGCAGAAGACAAGCGGGGTGTCCCCGCTTGTCTCCTGCATCCAGCAGTTCCCTGTTTCGAGCACCGGCTGTTATACTGCTGAGCGCTCGGAGTGGAGGATGCAGAAGACAAGCGGGGTGTCCCGGCTTGTTTTCTGCATCCAGCTGTTCTCTTCTCAGAGCGCCCAGCTGTTATACAGCCGGGTGCTCCGTGCGGGGTATTGAGAACAGAGCTGGACCACTCTGTTCTTCATACCCAGCCTGTCATCACGGAGCGGGGTACAGCTGAAACAATAGTATCAGCTGTATCCCGCTGTGAATCCCTGATAAGGCTCATCGTTGTCTTTTAGCAGGCCCATAGCTCCCCATAGAAGTCAATTGGTATTGGCAAGATGTGTGATACACTGCGTGATTCCGCTGGAAAAAACGAAACAAACCACATCTAGAATTTATTAGCCATTTCAAGTAGTGCGTCTTGTTTGTCTTGCACAAATGAACATGCCATGCAGCTGAAGCAGTACAGTAAAATCTGACAATACTCGCGTATAAAAATATACTTTGTTCCGCAGACATGCAGAGTTGAGGCGCGCAAATGTGCATACGTCCGTGTGAAGCAGCCCTGAGCCGTGTATTTCTGCCACATATCTGCACAAAAATTCCGCCCGTGACTATGAGTAAACTCCACATGCGGAATGCCTACACGGATCTATGTTAAGAAGTAACATGTCAGATCGTTTTTATTCCATCAGCTTCAATTAGAATGTTCCCAACTGGACCAAAATATTTTCTGTCAAAGTAAGAAAAGGAAAGTATTCACAAGATTCCTCTAGACAACATGATGCATATTTAACCCTTTGCAATCCAATTTTGGATTCAGGGTTTCCTAGGGGGCTTTCTCTTTCTGCCATTATACAATGGTGCCATCTGCTGGCTAGAGCCAGTACTGCGGTATGGGACATGCTGACAGAGCAGCCAGTAATATATAGTAAGAATACCCTGCCAGGCGTCTTCCGACATCCGAGCTGTACAGCCTTCAATCAGAATGTCTTCAGACGTCAGACAGTGGATTGGAAAGGGTTAATGCTACCGTATACTTGGGTTGCACTAAATATCCATAACATCGGCTGCATAGAACTCCGTGAGCTCTTTAAATAGTAGCAAACTATCAGCTTTTGGGCGTTTAAGATGAACGGGATTGTCTCTCCTTATGCGACCATGATGATCACGGAGGCATAACGAGACAAACCGAATCTACAGATTTCAATGGTCTCATTTTCACTAGCACTTTTCTCGTCTGTTAACCCCTTAGTGACGGCCCAATAGTGTTTTTACGTCCTGCCATTGCAGGACGTGTATGGAGGGAGATAGCACCGGGCGTCAGCTGTTTATTACAGCTGACACCCACAGGCAATAGCTTTAATCCGCCGTGCGGCCGAGCGTGGCTATCAGCCTTTTAAATGCCGCTGTCAATTCTGACAGCGGCGTTTAAATCGCCCGAACGATGTTTGGGGGTCCTGTATGGCTTCCCCAGTGGTGAGATCGGGGGAGCCGTGCAGGTGTTATGGTAGCCGATCAAAGCATCGCTGGTTGTGTAAAAATTGTAAAAATAAAAACAATCATGTTTTACTAATTATCAGGAAAAAAAAAGTAATAAAAGTAAAAAAAAAAAAACCTTTTGCCATATTTGCAATAAAAGAATCTAAATAATAAAGCAAAAATACGTATCACTGCGTCCGTAAAAGTCTGATCTATCAAAGTAATGCGTCATTTACCCCGCACAGTGAACATCGTCCAAAAAAAATAATAAGGAACGCCAGAAATGCACAGATAACTAAAGTGAACTAACTTTGCCTGCAACATGCTGTGTGCCTATGGGCTCTTTCACAAGTACCGGAGTTTGCAGTGGAATTCGCTGTTGGGAAATCCACGCCCAAATCTGCATGTGTGAATACAGATTTCTGATGTGAAATTGCCAGCAGAATTGAGCCATTTTCAATTCCACATCAAAATTCACCCATTAGACGTGGATTTTGGTGTAGGTTTTTCCGCACGGTGGCAAATTCCTGGACATCTGAAAGCGCTCTAAGTCCTAATTATACCTATTTTCGTAATAAGGGTATGCTCAGCGTATGTACGCTTTTACAACCAATCTTTTATTTTCTCAATGCATCAAAAATTAGAAATTAAATAATTATTCACTACTCTTTGGTTTCTACGATTTCTAAGTAGACTATGTGTCTCCATGGCGACAGACAATACATAAACTTTTTGTAGCCTGATCCCACAGTCATATTTCCATCACTGTGCCCTCTACTTCTAGCTATCATACCAAATGCATGTTAGCATAAAGTAAGGGCCAGATGGAAGGTAATATGACACTGCAGAATTACACTATGCAGATTCTGTTTGTCTGTTACTATGGAGACACTTGCAAATAAGTTAGTGAACCCTTTAGAATTACTTGGATTTCTGCATTGATTACTAATCAAATGAGGTCTGATTGTTATCGTAGTCACAATTACACAATCTACTGTACCTAAACCAATAATACACAGACAGTTGTATCATCTATGTCTATTATTGAGTAAACATCCACAGTCAAGGCTAATGAACAAAAAAAGGTCGGCTTCAACGTGTAAAATCTTCTTTATTTCAGGGAAGAGACATCATATAAACAGACATCAAGGATCTGGACGTGTTTCGGCTATTCCTGCAGCCGTTTTTAACAGCTATGCACACACTGGCAAACACAGTCTTATATAACAAAAAAGTCTAAAAACAAAGAGATGTACAGCTTGATTGTTTGTGCTGGTTGCGGACTCATTGCTGGGTGGATCCAGTGTGTGCATAGCTGTTGAAAAAGGCTGCAGCTCTAGCCGAAACGCGTCCAGATCCTTGATGTCTGTTTGTATGATGTCTCTTCCCTGAAATAAAGAAGATTTTACACATTAAAGCTGATCTTTTTCCTTTGTTTATATATTGCTATTAACCCTTTCCAATCCAATTTGTATCCTGGTTTTCCTAGGGCGCTTACTCTTTTTCTGCCATTATACAGCGGCGCTATATGCTGGCTAAAGCCAGTACTGCATGAGGTGACACGTTGGATAGGCTCCGACAGCAGAGAGGCTGGCAATATACAGTAAGAGAACCCCGACGGATGTCTTCCAACATCGGAGCTGTACAGCCCTAAATCATAATGTCTTCAGATGTCAGGCAGTGGATTGGAAAGGGTTAACTTGGATTCTCACCCCTTTCAGGATTGCCTGTTGTGCTTTTGGAGTAATGCCCACTCCTAGGGAGAGTTGCAACAGTTTAGAATTGTCTCCATTTGCAGATAATTTGTTTCAACATGGATTGATGTACACCCAGGCCTTAAGCAATGTGTTTCTAAACTTTTCCAGCCTTCTCTATACCACATCTTCTGAAAGTATTCTGCATCGAGGCATGGTTCACACTATGGCCGCCTGCACATGGCAGAGCCGGATTCCGCATTTGGGAGCCTGCAGTGGAATCCAGCCATGACAGCAGCAGTGTCCACATGTATCTGTCATTTCTCTTCTTTATCTGTACTATGGATGGACCTGGACGCTCGCCATCGGACAGGGGCAGTACAGATTTTCTTTTTCAGATTATTTTTCCCAGCGACGTTGCTAGGTAATTGTGGGCAGGTCGCAGGTTGAACGGCTTCCATTGACTTCAGTGGGAGCCGTTCATGTGTAATCTGTGCACAAATGGTACATGCTGTGATGTTTCCTCTGCTCATGGAAACCGGAATTGATTTCCGCAAGAGTGTAGGAAAGAGCGTTTTCCCATAGCATGCTATGGATGGTATTTGCTGCGGATTAATGGTGCGAATGCCCGCCGCAGATTCCGCAGCAAAAATCCATTCATCTGCAGGTGGCCTAACCAATCTTTCTTGAAAAGAATGGGTTTGTCAGTAACCAGGCTTTGTGTACCTATATTTGGCAAAGCACCTTGAAGTCTGTGCTTTTAATCTTATCTCTTTAATTGAAACATCTTTTGCTAAATAGCTCTTGGAGAAGTCATTAACATAGAGGTTCACTTATCTTTTCTTCCTGCACTGTGAAGGTTTACTCATTGTGCTCAGGGAAAGACATGAATGCTACAACTGTTTGTGTGTCAATAGTCTAGCGAGATTGTTTTTGTCTATAATTGTGACTTAGGCCACTTTTTGTTTGTAGTAAATGTGGAAATATATTTTTATTTCATCACGGTTTCAAATATGTTAGACAAATATAGCAAGGTTTTGGAAATTATGTTCTTCTTCAATTTGATTGGTAGCCAGAACACGGCCAGAGTGAAGCCATGATGAAAAAATATATATTTTGAAAGTGCATCTTAGTGCAGTTCCCTTTTCTTCCTTGGTACTAATTGAAGGTCCTGAGTCAGCGAGGACCTGAACTTGCCACAACAACAGCTACTCCAGCCAATAGATGAGTGCAGGCTTTGGATATAATCACAAGCCAACAACTTTCTGTCCTAATTGCTTATATACAAAAGTAATTGAAAACAATTACATGGGTGAAGAAGTAGTTACAACCCCTTTAAGGGCTCTTTCACACGGGCATAGGCGTTTTTACGTTTTCTCACCGGTGCCATTAAAAAAAAAATCACATGAAGGGCTATTTTTCCGCCAGGGTTTAGCGGAAAAATACGTCCCCCCCCCCCCCGGAAAACCCTTGCTTGGCTTAAATCCTCTGAATTGACTTTTTTCCCCTGCTACAATAGGAGTCTATGGGACCCGCCAGCGTATATTGGCCAAAAGATAGTTCCAGAACTATCTTTTTGCCCAACGTATATGCGTCGGTGCATATTTTGTTCCATTTTTCACAGTTCCACGTTTTTATGCGCCGTATATTCGCCTGTGTGAACGGGTGCATTGGATGCTTCACATCGGTAGCGTATATACAGCCAGGCGTTAAAATGCGGCGTATATGCGCCCATGTGACAGAGCCCGAAGCCAAACATTGCAGCAATGATAGTGACATAATAATTGTCTGAATGTTTTGCTTATTTACTATTGAAAATTTGACAGTCTGTGGTGCAAATTGCGCCAGAAAACTGTCAAACGTGTTTCACCACATTTAGTTTGTGCTGTAGACATTTTTTTTTTTTGCTGTGTCCGACAAAGGGACGTTCCTTCATAATAAAGGGTTTTGGCTTAAATTGCACCAATTGTGCCAAATTGCACCAACATTTTGGTGCAATTATTTGCATAAACTAAGCCAACATTAACCCCTTAGTGACGAAGCCTGTTTGCGCCTTAGTGACGGAGCCAAATTTTGGAAATCTGACATGCGTCGTTCAACGTGGCATAACTCCGTAAAGGCTTTACATATCCCAGTGATTCTGACATTGTTTTTTCGCCACATGTTGTACTTCATTTAGATTGTAAATTATTTGCATAAACTAAGCCAACATTAACCCCTTAGTGACGAAGCCTGTTTGCGCCTTAGTGACGGAGCCAAATTTTGGAAATCTGACATGCGTCGTTCAACGTGGCATAACTCCGTAAAGGCTTTACATATCCCAGTGATTCTGACATTGTTTTTTCGCCACATGTTGTACTTCATTTAGATTGTAAAAAGAGACCGATATAATTTGTGTATATTTATTAAAAGTACCAATATTGGAAAAATTTTGAAAAAATTGTCATTTTTTCACATTTTCAACCGTAATATCTCAAATATGTCCAAACATACTGTACAAATTTTTGATAGGATATGTATTTCCATCTGTTTACTTTATTCTGAATGCACACTTGAAAAACTTTTGTGTTTTTTTTAACCATTTAGAGGACGTACAAATTTAACATTACTTTTCAGCATTTTGAGGAGCACTTTGTTTTCCTGCACCAAGCCAAGTTTGCAGAGGCTCATAAGTGCAGAATAATAGATACACCTACAAATGACCCCATTTTAAAAACTACACCCCTTAGTGTATTCACTGAGGGGTGTCATGAGTATTTTGACCCCACCAGTTCTTTTCAGGAATTAGTTCAATTTAGGGGACAAAAAATAAAATTTCATATTTTTGCAAATATGTCATTTTAAAGACATATTTTTTTCCTATAGAGCCCATGAAAATGAGGATTTACACACCAAAATGGATACCCCCGTTTCTCCCGTGTTCAGAAACATACCCATTGTGGCCCTAATCTTATGTCTGGATGCATAACGGGAGCCAAAATGAAAGGAGTAGTCGGTGTCTTTCAGAACATAAATTTTGCTTGAAGGCGCTTTAGGCCCCATAGCACTTTTGTAGAGCTCTTGAGTGGCCAAAACCAAAGAGAACCCCCACAAGTGACACCATTTTGAAAACTAGACCCCTTAACGAATTTATCTAGGGGTGTACTGACAATTTTGACCCCACAGTTTTTGAATGAATTCAAGCCAAGCAAAAGGAAAAAATTGTGATTTTCATTTTTTTGTCAATTCTGTCATTTTAAAAACAGCTTTTTTTGTACAGCACACGCATGAATGAAGCCTTTCATCCCAAAATGGATACCCCTGTTTCTCCCGTGTTCAGAGACATACCCATTGTGGCCCTAATCTTATGTCTGGATGCACAATGGGGCCCAAAACAAAAGGAGTAGTCGGTGGCTTTAAGAACATAGATTTTCCTTGAAGGAGTTTTAGGCCCCATAGCACATTTGTAGAGCTCTTGAGCGGCCAAAATCAAAGAGAACCCCCACAAGTGACCCAATTTTGAAAACTAGACCCCTTAATGAATTTATCTAGGGGTGTACTGCCCATTTTGAGCCCACAGTTTTTGAATGAATTGAAGCAAAGCAAAAGGAAAAAATTGTGATTTTCGTTTTTTTGGCAATTCTGTCGTTTTAAAAACTGCTTTTTTGGTACAGCACACACATGAATGAAGACTTGCACCCCAAAGTGGATACCCCTGTTTGTCCCGTGTTCAGAGACATACCCATTGTGGCCCTAATCTTTTGTCTGGATGCACAACGGGGCCCAAAATGAAAGGAGTAGTCGGTGGCTTTCAGAACAGAAATTTAGCATGAAGGTGATTTAGACCCCATTGCACACTTGTAGAGCCCTTGAGCGGCCAAAACGACAGAGAACCCCCACAAATGATCCCATTTTGAAAACTAGACCCCCTAACGAATTTATCTAGGGGTGTACTGTGTATTTTTACCCTACAATTTTTGAATAAATTTAAGCAAAGCAGTAGAAAAAAAATTACAATTTTCATTTTTTTGGAAGTTGTATCAATTTAAAAACTGTTTTTTTTTGTACAGCACACATAGGAATGAAGACTTTCACCCCAAAATGGATACCCCTGTTTGTCCCGTGTTCAGAACCATACCCCTTGTGGCCCTAATCTACTTAAAGGACGCATGGCTAGGCCTATAATGGAAGGAGCACCCGTTGGATTTTAGGGTACAACGGAATAAATTTCAGGCCCCATTGCCCACTTATAGAGCCATTGAGCGTCCAAAACTATAAAGACCCCCACAAATGACCCCATTTTAAAAACTAGACCCCTTAACGAATTCATCTAGGGGTGTACTGCGTATTTTGACCACACAGTATTTGAATAAATTTCAGCAAAGCAGAAGAAAAAAATTACAATTTTCATTTTTTTGGCAATTTTGTCAATTTAAAAACTTTTTTTTTTGTACAGTTTACATAGGAATGAAGACGTTCACCCCAAACTGGATCGCCCCGTTTGTCCCGTGTTCAAAAACATACCCATTGTGGCCCTAATCTACTTACAGGAAACATGGCAAGGCCTATAATGGAGGGAACACCAGTTGGATTGCAGGGCATAACTGAATAAATCCCAGGCCCCATTGCTCATTTGTACGGAATAAAAATTGACTCCCTAAAATCCCCCCCCCCCTCCTCCACGCCCTTTTCGATAAAAGTAATAATGTGAACTGTGTAGTATTTCCAAAGACGGGTAATTATGGAGGCTGGTTGGGATGGGCACATGGGGCAATAAAACCGTGTATCCCCCCTCCTCTCATGCTTTTTGGGAGTCATTTTTTGACCTCAGTGGCGGGTATGGGGTGTAAAAAGTGGCGCTCTGTGAGTCTCCGTAAGCTTGATGAGGTGCGGCGGTCTCACACAGAAGGCGCTCAACAAGCTGCTCCTGGAACTGCAGGAAGGCGAGCGTTCCCGGGGCTTCTTGTAAATTGCGTATTTCAGGTAGCGGTCTGAATAACGCCGGGCTCAGGCAGCCGTAGGTGGAATCCGCTTGTGGAGGCCCGCAGCGGATCCCATCTGTGAGCTCGGCCGTGACCCTGCGTACGGCCGCGTAATGTACTGCGCATAATTGCCTACTCACACAGGCGGTCATGCGCAGTACACTTTTTTTGTTGTTGTTTGTATTTCCCGCACCGTCGCTTAGCGATGACACGGGTACCCACAGCCCGTATACAAGGTATACGGGCGTATGGGTTGCGGGTATATCCACGACCATGGAGCACAATGGGCTCTATGTTGTGGATATCCGCGGTAAAATAGAACCTGCTGTGTTCTCTTTTCTGTGAGTGGATTACGCAATTCCAACCCGCTAATGTGAGCGGAATTGTGTAATCCAATGCGCTTCATCTGCGTATTACCGCGGATCAGACGCATGCGGAATCCGTAATTCCTATCCGGTCATGTGAGATCGGCCAAAGGTAGATCGCTACCATTTTTTCACGTGACCGGGGACCGCTCAACGAGGCCACCTGTCACTGCTCCAGGCTCTCGGGGACCGTTGGTCGCTGGGAGCAAGGAGATATTACATCCTGCGCATGTGTCCGGTGTTTTGCCAGCGGTCGCATGCGCAGAATACGGGAAAGTTCACGGAAGAAGATTGCGTCGGGGTGCAAATATGGAGGCCTCCGGTAAAAAATTTTATCTCCTCTCACCGATCGCATCAGTGAGGGGAGATGAAGCTTCACCTTTTTTTAACTTTTACGTGATCGCCATTATTCTTTGGATAACGGCGAACACGTGATCAGGAACCGCTCACCGCGGCCCACCGTGAAATCTCCAGGCTCTCGGCTAAGTTTTGTAGCCAGGAGCAGGGAGATTTTAAAAAACCACAGCTTTTGCGCATGCGCCTGCCACATTGGTGACGGGCGCGTGCGCAGAAGCTGGGTTGAGGTCCGCGGATAAATCCGCAGGCCTTAGGTACGTCATTTCATCCTCCCTCACGGATATGATCCGTGGGGGGAGATGAAACGCAAGCTTTTTTTTACTTTTTAAAACTTTTTTTTTTACTTTTTGCACTTTTTTTTTTTTACCTTTTACCCCTTTTTTTATAATTTTTTTTTTACTTTTTGCACTTTTTTTTTTACTTTACATGATCACTGTCATCCATTGGATGACAGTGATCATGTCCCTGGTGACATCCCTCTGCTCTTGGCTACACATGGCAGCCAGGAGCAGAGCAATTTTGAATTTCCCGGGGCTCGAGCCCCTCTGTGCACGCGCCCGATGTCAATCATCGGGCGCGCATGCGCAGACGGGGATTTCGGGTCCCGGGACATCGGGACATCGCAGAGGACCGGGGGTGAGTATCTTCACCTCCCCTCATGGATCCGATCCATGAGGGGAGGTGAAACTTTACTTTTGTTTTACTTTTTAAACTTTTTCGCGATCACCGCTATCGCAATGGATAGCGGTGATCGCGGGCCCGGGGACCGCTCACAGTGGTCCCCGGTAACACCTCCTGGTTCCCGGCTACCTTTAGGAGCCGGGAGCCAGGAGATTTTAAATTTGCCGGGGACACCCGGGCTTCTGCGCGTGCGCGTGACGTCATCGTCAGGCGCGCATGCGCAGAAGGCCGCC